>NC_058133.1:517351554-517360190 GCF_016433145.1 Gracilinanus agilis
GGGCCTTCTTTTCCCTTCTAGTTGAGGTTTCATCCTGGAAAATTCCAGAGACAGATTATGGAGGGAGGAAGCTAGTTATGCTGGAAAATGGTAGCAAGAGGAGCCCTGCTAGCAGCTCCGCCTCTCTAGCCCGCAACTGTAGAATAGGCTGGCCAGAATTCTCTGATCTTTTCTCTGAACTCAGAAGGGTGAAGCAGGGCCCAACGTCTTCACCGGCATGTTCCGGGCAGACGGCAGGGAAATGCTGCTTCCTACTGTAAGAAATAACATGGATATAAAAGGATAGATTTAAAAATATGGTTTTAAAAGATTTATTCACAGCCATTAGAACAAAGAAGCCACGAGCCATATTAAGGGTTAGTCTGAACGTCGCACCCTGTTGCCTCCTCCTCCCATCCTGGCTCCTGCTCCCAAGGTAGAAAAGAGGAAGTACCAACCCGGCACTCACTATTTATCCTGCTTACGTTATTACGTCGCGGTCTTACATCACCACGTAACACAGGGAGCCACTTGGATCATGGGAAATGTAGTTTGAAAGAGCCCTAAACGTCCACGGGAAGTTTAGATCAGGGACCTCAAAATTAGTTCAAGGACCCCCAAATTTCCAGTATCACGCTACCCCACTCTGGCACGAAAGGCAGCACAAGGGGCACTCACCAGGAGTAACCCCAACCACCCGGGCTCCTTTCCTCCTGGCGAGTGACTGCCCTGCAAGCCCTCGGCCAATAGCACGCCATGCCGGGGATTCTTGACATGCCAAACACAAAGGCCAGGATGAAAGAGCTCCAGAAGGAACCATGGCTAGTCACTTCGTTTCTCCACTCCATGCCTTTGTTTGGAGAAGAGGATTTGCTTGTGATGCTAAAAGCCAAAGAAAGATAAAAAATACACAAATAAACCCATTAAGGGCCAGAAACAAGGAATTCTGGTAAGAGAGGAAAAGACTTGTGTGTCTGCAATCTCACATCCCTCAAGGAGGCCACTTGAGAACGTGAATCCTTAAACATTTATTAAGTGCCTGCTGTGTGCCAGGCAGGGTGCTAACACAGAGAGAACATGGTCTGGGCATCCAAGGGAGGTTGTAGACAATAGAGGAGAGGATGGAGACTCCTCCAGGTAAGTCATGATAGCTTGTGGGAGAATGGATAGGTTGTTTTTTTTTGTGAAAGATAATCAAGAGAGAGAAATAAAGAAGATCCTCAAAGGCTGAGAAACACTGGGGAGAACCAGGAAGGTAGGAGAGAGAGTCTGTGTTCTGGAAACTGGGCTTCCAGGTGGAGGTCAAGGACAGAATACAAGAAGAGAACTTTTTGCAGAAAAAAATCTGGCTCCCATCAAGAAGCACGACCATTTCTTTATAAAGGGACAATCAAAGACATCAGGCAGGGGAGGATGACTCCAAGAAGCTCCTGGAGATTGGCCCCTGAGGGCCACCCAAGGTGACTCACCCAGCAGGTGTGGTTCTGAGGAGTCCCACTGAGAAGAACAGACTGGAAGAGGAGGTCCTGATGGAGGCCTGGAGGCTAGGGAAGGTCCCCTAGGGAGGCTGCGCTTGGATGTCCAAAGAAGGTTTTGTTAAGGTGAATCTGAGCCCAAGCCTTTCCTGAGAGAAGTTCCTGGATGTCTCCATCCCCAAAGGGAGGAAACTGGTGTCCTGAGACCTCGGACAGGGAGCAGCAGGAGCTGAAGGAGAGGTGGCAGAGAGAGCCCTGGAAGTTGGGAGGACGGGCAGGTGGCAAGATCCAAGCCTGCTCACAATAGTCAGGGAAGCTACCTCCAGGGGCTCACAGCTTTGCCCATGATTGAGTCCCCAGCCGAGCTTCTTCTCCCTGAGCCATTTTGCCCCTGGAGTCCTTGAGCTTCTCCAGCACCGGCCGGCTGAAGATCTGCTCCTCACCTGGCCTTTTCTTGGCTAACGTCTTCAGGAAAGGCAGACAGCTCAAAGCTTTGGTCCACCAGCAGCCCGTAGGGCAGGGAGACCTCACTGGCCACCAGGACCATAGACGTGTGGTCACTGGCCTTGACTCTCTCAAAAGGGACTCATGTCCAGGAAGGATCTGATGCCATCCACTACATAGACACAGAAGAAGCGCCGAGTCCAGCACGCTCAGTGGTCCCAGAAGCACATTCCGCTCATGGCTGGTCCACCTGGCAGAGGTCATCCACCACCTCCTTGGGGAGGCGAGAAGGGGGACAAACACTCATGAAGTAGGTCTGAGGTCCTCCATCGTCAGCACCCTCTTGGCCTCCACCTCACTGTCCATCACCTCCACCTGGGGAGACTGGTCAGGGGCAAAGGCAAGGGGGCCCTGGATGGCTTTTCTGCTGCCCCCACCGTAGAACCATCATTTGAGGAGAAAATGGAGAAACTACCCCAGCTCGGTCCAATCTTCCCATCCCGCCTGCCCAGGTGCTGGCCTGCCCCACGTCCTGATGCAGCAACATCCATGTGGACCACGTGGCCCCGGCAGCGGGGAAGAGACAGCCTGGGGAATGGCCCAACAGAAGGCGGAAAACTCAAAGGGCCTGGCCTCAGGCGCAGGTGCGAAACGAGCACCTTGTGGGACGAGCAGGGAGACCAATGAGAAGCTGGTGGATCAGCGGGCGCATCCGGGGAGATGGGGAGACACACGGCGGTGGGTCACAACTGTGACGGCCTGAGAATGGAAAATATAAAGGGGGCCTCGAGGCTCTGAATGTGACCCAGAGCAACAGCAGCTCGCGACTCTGCTTCTTTGGGTCTCGGTTTACCTCCGGGGCTTCCCTGCTCTCTCTAGTCCTGGAAATAGATGTATACAGACACAGACAGGCAGACAGGCAGACAGACAGACAGACACTCTAGATGTCTTTTCAGCCAAAGACTTTCACTCTCTAACCTGACCAAACGCTTTCTCCTCATGAGTCAGAGACAAAAGGGGCAATATTATCCTCGAGTCTCATGGAGGCTCTTATTGCTATGATCGCTTTTGCTAAGAGGACTGGCAACGGGAGCAGGCTGACTCTCAGGAATTAAGGCAGCGAGTGTGAGCGTGTGTGTAGACACGGATTCCCCTGTTTGCAGAGGCTTCCCTGAGCCCTAAACGACTGGCAAGACTGCAAACCAGATAAAATTATGATAAAAAAAAATTAAACCTCTCAAAGAGGGGCAGCTGGGTAGCTCAGTGGATTGAGAGGCAGGCCTAGAGACGGGAGGTCCTGGGTTCAAATCCGGCCTCAGACACTTCCCAGCTGGGTGACCCTGGGCAAGTCACTTGACCCCCATTGCCCACCCTTACCACACTTCCACCTGTGAGCCAATACATAGAAGTTAAGGGTTTAAAAACAAAACAAAACAAAACAAAAACCTCTCAAAGAAATCCAACACACAACGTAGAGGTGACATTTTCAGTGGGGCCGATCCGGGCCCAGGGATCCTTAGGTACGGATTCGGGCTCCCCCAGGCCTCTTGGAGTTGGACATGACCACCACGGATGGTTCTCAAGGACCCCTGCTGCACCGGAAGAGAGCTTCCTCCTCAAGGACTTCCCTCTTCAGGAAAGCGCCGGTCTAGTGCCCATCCTTCTCCCCTGGATCATTTTTACTGTAAACCTTTAAAGCTCTCCTCATCCTGCCCCAACTACTTCTCGTGGCTGTCGCTCTGTGGCAGACCCAGATGGCCTCCTTGCATCCTCTATATATGACATGCCATCTCCTGTTCCGAGGCGAGCCCTGTACTTGGGTACCCTTATAGGATCCCCAGCTTCCTGGGTGGAAGGGATAGGGTGCTGGCTTTGGCACCAGGGAGGCCCAAGTTCAAGGAATATACTATATTCATTATGAGCTATGAGACCCTGGACATGTCACTTAACTTCTCTTCACCTCAGTTTCCTCATTTGAAAATGAGGAAGTGGGGCTCAGTTTCCCCCATGGTAGCTTTCCATTCTAGATCTACTATCCTGGTTCAACTTTCTCAAATGCAACCTTCTCAGGGACTCTGATTTTTCTCTCCATATTCTCTTTCTTCCAGTAAAATGTAAGCTTCTCGAGGAGAGGAATAAATTTCCATTTTTGTCTTTGTATCTTCAGCACCTCACCTAGTGCCATGCACAGGGTAGGCTCTCTCTCTCTTTAAAAACCCCTTACCTTCTGCCCTAGTAGCAATTCTAAGACAGAAGGGTGGTAACGTTTATACAACAGGGGTTAAGTGACTTGTCCATGGTCACATAGCTAGGAAGTATCTGAGGTCGAATTTGAACCCGGGACCTCCCAATTCCAGGTTGAGCACTCTAGCCACCGTGCTGCCTCACTGTCCATAGAGTAGGTTCTTAATAAACATTTGCTGAGTAATTGAATGAATGAGTGAGATGTGTAAAGAGAGAGAGGAATGGAGACCAATGGAAAAAACATGTTCGGTTGTCTTGTCATATTTGCATCCTGCCGACTTCAGGACATTCTGCTTCTATCCCAGTCTGATGCAGTTGCCATGGGAACAGCTGTGGACCTGACGAGCTGCCTCTCTTCCCTGGCTGGATGGAGGGCATCCTCTCTCTGCCACGGCTACACAGCGAGCCGCAGTCATTTACTTAGGAAATGACTCCCTGGGTCAGCCCAGTATTGATGGAAATTACCATGCCCCAGATTTATGGCGGACAACCTCAGCTCCCAGTTACGGATTGTCTCCTGCTCCTGCCCTTAGAGATAGGCAGGAACACAAAAGCCCTGGCGACAGCCAGATTAATCTTTCCTGGGCTAAGCTTTAGAGGGATTCCTCGAACCCTTGAGAATGACCACTGGCTGGGATGTCTGCAAATACCAAGTCAGGGATACACTCTGTAAGCACTAACAGGGGGATGAACAATAGGGACACTCGAGGATGGCTTTTCCCAAGGATGCTGGCAGATAGTTTATATTGGAGCTGTTGCAACATCGTTGGGTGATGATGTCATTGGTTCAAACTTTGGACGGCTTTCTCAGTCTGGTGAGGGGAGGGAGACACATTTAAAAGGAAGGAAAAACATTGACATAAAGGAAGGATAGACTTAAAAGAACAACCTAGTGAGTCCACCCACTTACCTGTGGTCCTCTTTTGGAGGAGAAGGAGAGGAGGGACCTACACCTAAGGCAGATGGATAGCCTCAAATGGCATTCTAAATATTTTCTTGATAATTGCAGACATGTCTGCTTTTCCCTTTGATAAAAGGCAATTTCCTTGAGGGCAGAGACTGGGCCCATTTTCCTTTGCATCCCCAGTCCCTGAGTGCTTACTAAATGCTTGCTGAATTGTTTGGTTCTTCACAGCTCATACCTCCTTCATCCCCAGTTGACCAGGAATTTGGGGTTGTTGGAGAGGTTGTGGAAGGAATTCCATGGCAGGGGTAGGCAGGAGGAGATGGCCTACCAATTCTCTTCCAACCTGAACACTCAGTGAAAGGGGATTCTTTGTTCTGTTTTCTGAGTTTACATTTGTAAGAGGAAATTCTTTATTCCCTGAGTCTATTTTGAGTTAACACTTGGTTAAACAATAACTTAAGTACCCCTACCTAGTACCTCACTAGATTGTGAAGACAGAATTAACTCTCCTTTGTCCACTTTTGGATTGAACCAACAAAAGTTTGAACTATATGGAGGAGTTCACAAGTCACTTACTACAATGGGCGACAACTCCATAAACCTGTGGATTCTAGGATGAGAGTTGACACCTTCAGAGGCCTTTGATAAGAGTTCACTCCTCCAGAAGGTGAGAAACGGTTCCCACAAACACTGCCCCCTTGGGAAGTTCTAGCACCATGAAAGCCTTGAATTCTTTGGCTTGAGTAAGTCTTGTGGAGACAGTCTCCGGACAGGAGAGAGTCTTCGAGGGAGCTTCACTGGAGTCTGCAGCTTGGATCATGGGCTTAAGCTTGGCTTCAACTTGGACTCTGACTCCTGGAATACTTTGTGGGGTGAGTGAAAAGCTGACTCCTTTCCTAGTTTCTGGAGAGACTAGCTTCTATCTTGGAGGAGGCTGTGTGGTTACTCACTACAGGTCTTCCTGGTTGAGAGCTAATCAATCTCTGCCTGGATTAAGATAGGCTAGATAACCTCTCTAATACCCTCACATTTCTCTTCCTTATTATTTCTTCTCTATTTGTATATATTTGTAAATAAATTTCTAACTTGAGATACAATAAATATTGGCAACCACATTGTTTCATAAAATTATTGTCCAACCATTATATTTAACCCTTACATTTCATTGAAGTAATCTTATCCTAATTCCTGCTCCCTTGATCTCTGAGATCAAGGGTACCCAAGTGGAGAAACCTGGATGGATAAGACGTGCAAGTGACCAGATGAACTCAGCCTAGACCTGCTTTGTTCTCTAAGGAATGGTGAATATGGAATAAAGGTATCTCTTCCACTTTGCAGGCTTGGGGCTGGAAATCCTTGTAAATCTTTTTGGCCCTCCCTTCATACCAGAGAAAAGATCTGAATTTTCTTCTTTTTCTTTTATGCACTGTTTACAGTACTTTATATGTATTTATGCATTACTAAACTTTTAAGATATTCCTCTCTATCTAATCTTTGTGGGTCATCTGATGGCTGTCACATTCTTTTTGCAAACTTTTTCAACTTTTTATTTATTTGAACTTTAAAAAATTAGGCATATTTATGGCATTAAAAGAGAAAATATGATATTTCACAAAGATAAAAAATTATACAATACTATATATCTATTATAAAACATTTCTGAGTTTCTAGAATTTTCCTGCGTCATCTTCTGGCCATCACATGTCATCTGCAGCTTCTGTAGCACTACCAAAAAATTCCCATTTAATTTCTTATTCCCAGTCTACTATATATTGACACCATGATGGGGAGAGTCATGATGTGAAAGGGATAACCATACTTACAAGAAATGTCCATTGCCCATTGGGAATTTTATAGTCACGTGCAGGGATTAACTCTGTACCTGTGAAAAAGAAATGATTAAACAACGATATAAAATAGCCTCTGGCTTGTAAGGCTGAGGTTCCACTGGTTATCTCTCTTTTGGGTAAAAACATTTCTCCATCCAATCAATTAATCAAAACTTAAATGGGACCAGGACAACCCCTCCTTCCCCTCTTCTACCCCAAGTAACTCATAATGCATTTATTTCCCCTAGGATGTATCTCTTTAAAGCCTCCAGGAGCTGGAAAGGTAGCTTGGAACTACACCATAGAAGACTTAGAAAATCAAGGGAACAAATTTGTATGTTAAATGGTAGGCAATGGGGGGGGGGGGGACACTGGAAGTTACCCAGTATGAGAGTGGTATACCTAGTTGTTGTTATTGTCAGTCTGTTGTGTCTGACTCTTCTGAATCCCTTTTGGGTTTTTCTTGGCAAAGATACTGGAGTGGATTGCCATCCTTCTCCAGCTTATTTTATGAGATAAGAAAATGGAAACAAACAGGGTTAAGAGACTTGCCCAGGGTCATATAGCTAATATCTGAGGCCAATTTGGGACTCAGGAAGATGAGTCTTCCTGACTCCAGGTCCAGTGCACTATCTACATACCCAGAACTGAGGACAAAGTTAAGTCTAGTGTAAGAAGTAGAATGGAGGAAGCTTGGCTAATTAAGGGATTTGTTTGAAGGAATTCTACTCTTGTCCAAGTTCTGGCATATTTGCTAAATAATCTAGTCTTAAATTTTGGGTCTTACCTCATACATGCATGGTATTTAGCACACACAGAGGAGACACAAACTCAGTCAGTCAATACTTATGTTCCTCCTCATGTTAGGCACTATGGAATGACTCTTGATTTGGAAGCTGGAGGATCTTGGTTCAAATCTCATCTCTCTTCTTTACTATCTGCATGACTCCAAGAAAATCATTTTACCTGCATTGGCCTCAGTTTCTTCTCCTGTAAAATGGGAAGGTGAGTTGAGCTAATTTAACCCTAAAGTCCCTTCAAACCCCAAAGTTTGAATCTGTCATCTTAGCCATTCTATTCTATTCCAATTGTAATTCCAATTGTAAAGCATGGTTATATGGTGTGAACCTCCGGTTGGGTGTTGGACTCAACAGTTTCTAAGATCCTTCCAAATTCAAAATATTGTAATTCTATGAATTAAAGACTAGTTTCTAAATTGTACTAATGTTGGCTAAATTGCTAAATTACTAGTACTAAATTATACCAATATCTTTCTTTCTCTCTCCATCCCTACATTCTCCTCCTCCTCCTTCTCCTCCTCCATCTTTCCCTCTCCCTCCCAGGCTTTTCCAGTCCCCAGAAATAGCATTTCAATTCTTTTTTCTGAGAAGTGAACAAAACAAAGGTAATGCTCTTACGAATGTCTTTCAGAAGGAAAACAGGGTAATTGACCTATATGTGTAGCTTTGGAAAATATATTTTTTTAGTGCCTTTTAAATTGTTTGCAAGAAAATTGAATCTGAAATTGCTCACTCTCCCTTGTGGCCTATGTGTTTGGATTAGGTGTATTCAGATGGCACTAAAATATAGGACTTCTTAGAAAACTTGGTGAAAAATAGTCTATTTCAAATACTCCCTTGGGGCCAAAGTACAGTACATGCCATTGAACCATCTTGAGGACACTTTCCTTCCTTCCTTCCTTCCTTCCTTCCTTCCTTCCTTCCTTCCTTCCTTCCTTCCTTCCTTCCTTCCTTCCTT
>NC_058133.1:517360511-517373011 GCF_016433145.1 Gracilinanus agilis
TGAGTTTTTTTTAAACCCTTACCTTCCATCTTGGAGTCAATACTGTGTATTGGCTCCAAGGCAGAAGAGTGGTAAGGGCTAGGCAATGGAGGTGAAGTGACTTTCCCAGGGTCACACAGCTAGGAAGTGTCTTAGGCCAAATTTGAACCTAGGATCATGACCTGGCTCTCAATCCATTGAGCCACCCAGCTGCCCCCTTGAGGACACTTTCTTGAATTTTCAGTTTTTCAGAGACTGTTCTTTTCAACTTGGCATTTACACATGAGGGCTGGTTTCTGGAGGGTGGGCGTAACTCCCTCTGATTCCTGGGGTTACCTGTGATTGGCTCCTTCTAAAACTATGCAGTTCACCATCCCCAGCCAGAATACTTAAGGAATTGACTCAGATGGCATAGTAAGTAGCTACAAAATTCCTGTCCCATAAATACTTAGTGCTATCTTTAAAAAAATATACACAGCTCTCAGGGAAAGAATGGACTCCAACTTTGAATACAATGGTAGTCAGATACATATGTAGAATGCCCTGCACAGAGGCATCATCCAATTCTTGGCACATCAGTGTCTACATAATCTTCCTTTCTTTACAGTCCTCATATGGGTCTCCTTGATTATTTTGTCTCTTCTGGGTATGTGATCAGTGTTCTGGTCATCTCTGTAGCACTTCTTTTGATTACTAGTTTTCTCTTGAGTTCAGAGAGTGCAGGTGGAAAATTTACCACACCTGAGCTACATTCCCAGCATCCTTTTAAATTACGTCCTCATTTGATGTACGGGGCTCGGGAGATTAACTTGGCTGAGACTCACGCTGCGGGGGCTCTTTTGGGGCTTTGCTTTTGGTAAAATGCTGCAGGTGTGAGTCTCTGGCTCTCTTTGCTCTGCTCACTCGACTGTAAGAATCCTTTCTTTTCTCTCTCTTTTTGATTATTATTAAATACTATAAATGAATAAATACTAAGAGTATTTATTCATTTTTACTCCTACAATTTTTACCCTTTACAATAGCTGGCTCTCTTCTCTGCTGCCAGGATCTCATTCTTTGAAGCTATTTCCTCTCTTGAGTAACTATTCTTTGTATCTGTATTTCTAGAGTATCTTTCTCTGTTCTCCCAATTGTTTCTTGCACTTTCTCCATCCAACAAGTCAACAATCTCGTAAATTGATAGAATGACTCTCCTATCTCTGCTACTGAACACTGCGGCTAATATAATTGAGTGGGAATAAATCCCCTCTTCTGCCCCAATTCCCCCCCCCATGGGATGCAGGCTTTGACAAGATTCATTGGTAAGAGGAATGAAAGGCAGAACTTACAGACTTATTGACATTGAGCAGGAAAGGACCTTGGTAATAATCTAGTCAAGCTCCCTTATTTTACTAACGAGAAAATGGAGGAACAGAGAGGGGAAATTATTTGATCAAGTTTAAAAAAGTATTAAGTAGCTGAACTGAGACTCTGACCCTAATTGATTGACACCAAATCATTTGCTCTCAGATCCTTTAGGGGTAGAATCCATTAGTGTTGGTACATGGAGAGGAGTGAGGGGAGAGAAGAGTTGAAGATGATTTTGACGTTTTGAATATGGATAAGTAGAAAAAGAATAGTGCTATCAATAGAAATAGGGCAGCTAGGTGGCTCAGTGGACAGAGTGCTGGACTTGGAATCAGGAAGACTCATCTTCCTGAGTTCAAATACAGCCTCATCCACTTACTAGCTGTGTGACCTTGGGCAAGTCACTTCACCCTGGTTGCCTCAGTTTCCTCATCTATAAAATGATTTAGAGAAGGAAATGGCAAACTATTCCAATGTCTTTGCCAAGAAAACCCCAAATGGGGTCAGAAAGAAGAGGACATGATTGAGAAGACTGAACAACAACAACAAACTATTAGTACTATTTGCTGGGATAGTTAAGATCCACAGGAACATAATGGTTTGAAGAATGGTTAATTAGGCATTTTATATTTTTAATATTTTTAATATTTTTAATATATTTTAATTATATATATATATAATTTTATATATTTTACCTCTGCTAAGACTGTCCAGACGACTCCCAATCCATACCTACTGAGAAAATGGGCTTGGTTAGGGTCAGTCTTGTTGTTGATGTTCATAATAAATGATAGCTTGAATTTATATAGCATGTATTTATATAGTAAAAGCTGTCTGGGTTGTTCTGGGAAGACTAGTACCTGTGGTGCGATGGAAGGCTTCTTTTCAGGGCTGGTTTCCTCCTTTGGTGCACACCTGCCATGTAACTCTCACGTGTGGCTCCAAGAAGCTCTAACACACACTACGGCCGCACTTTGCTAGACCATCTCAGTAATTGGGCTAAGCCAGGTTGAAGGTGCTGGAAAGGGTCCAGATCTGGTCGGTATCCTGAAGGATATTTCTCTTTCCCTTTCTCTTGGGACTTGGTGTTAGTGAATGGAAATGCACATCATTTTTGTGAGTTTATTTTGTAGTTTGCTACTTCACTAAGGTAATCTATTACTTCTATTAAGGGTTTGGATTTTGGTTTTCTGGTTGTTGTTGACTGCATCGTTTTCAAAGTATGCAGTTGTGTTTCCTATAAACAGAAATATTTGAATTTCTTTATTGCTGATTCATATGCCTTTCGTTTCTATCTCTTTTTTCTGAACTTCTTACTCCTTCCAAAAGTTCCAAATGTATCAAGTGATAGTAAGGACAAAAGACAGCGCTTTTAAACATTTCTTTTAAAATTCAAATCCTTCTACTGCTTCTTCACTGTAAATAATGTAAATTGGTGAATTGATATATACTTTTTAATCATATTCTCTAGAGATCCTTTTCTATCTATACTTGTAAGTCTTTTCAACCTAAATGAATACTGTATTTTATCAAAAGCTTTCTTTGCATCTAATAATATGATCGTCATTTTTCTTTTTTGTGTTATTGATAAGATCTATGCTATTGATTATTTTTTCAGAACAAACCACTCTTTCATTCTTTGTATAAATCATCCACAGTCATGATGGATTTCTTCTTCCTGCCTCCTCTTTGTGTATGTCTTATTTAGAATCGTTGCATCCCTATCATTCTCTGCATCACTATAATTTTTTCTAACCTTTGCTCCCTTTCAGTTGGGGGTTAATCACAAGATTTTTTTTTCCATAGAGGGTACTTGGATCCTCTTTGATTTTTCTGAATGAAACAAACTATATACACTATAGAATTGATTTATTCTCTAAACATTTGGTTGAATTCAACCAAGAATCGTTCTAGCTTCAGTGACTTTTTTACAAGGCATCTCTTTCACGCTAGGTCACTACACTTCATCTCTTAACAGTGATTTATTTTATTGTCCCGACTCGGTTTGGTTGGTTTGGATATTTTCTGTGTCTGAGAAGAGCTAGTCATTTTTTTTAATTCCCAAATTTATTAGCATGTAGCTGGGGGTGGTAGTAATCTCTGTTAATTTTCTTGATTTATTTTGTCCTTGGGCTGAATCCTCATTTCTTTTTCATTTCTAATTTTGGTGCTCTGAGTTTGGGCTCTTCTTTTGTGATTAGACTTGCTAATTGTTTAGCAACTTAATTAGACTCTAAAAAAACAGTTCTTGGGATTTATTTATCATTTCTATTCTTTTCTGCTCTGTACTTGTCTCTGTTCTGATCTCGGTAATTTCTCTTCTGGTTTTTATTGGTTTGTTGCTTTATTAAGTCCTTTAAAAAAAAGTTAGATTCAGTTTACAAACTTTCTCTTTCTTATGGATATGGGCCTTAAAGGGTATGAATCTGCCTCTGAGTACTTCACGGCAGCATCCTATAGATTTTTTACATTTAAATTTATTTATTGATTTATTCCATTAAAATACTCGGATAACTCCCTCCTTCCGCTCCCCCTATTAGAGAAGAAATCATTCGACAAAAAAAAATACATATGTAAAATCACGTCTCACTTTTCTCTATCGGTGTTTCATCCTATAGATTTTGACAAGCAGTGTCTATTTTGTTGCCATTTTTAATGTAATTTGCAATCTTTAAGATATTCTCTTTCATCCAGTCCTAAGATCATGGGTGTAGAGCTGAGAGGGACCATAAAGGTCATTTCCTTCAACCATTTCTTCATACAGATGCTAAAGCCAAGGTGCATCGACATTAAGAGACTTGCCTAAGATCACTGAGGGAGCTAAATAACACGTTTGATTTGAACTGGCCAAAGGAGAAAGAGAAATTAGAACTGAGTCATGGCTGAGCCTGGGATGATCCAGGACATCCATCCATCCTCTTGGCACCTCTGAGTAGGAGCCATGGCCTGACCGAACCATGGTGCCCTCTTCCTCAGGGACTGACAGGGCTGCTGGTTCTCCAGTCTCTCCTCCTTGCGCCTGCTCACTCATTTATCCAAACAGCTCCAACAACCTGCATTTCACCCCAACCACAAAGTGGGCAGGGGTTAGCTAGAAATGAATGTCAGTGTAAATTAAGGCAGAGAGCCAAACTTCTGTCTCGATATTAGGATCTCGGTGTCTAGTCTGGTGTCTGGCACACACCAGGCACTTTTTATTTTTTCTAGTTTTACTTTTTTAAACCCTTAACTTCTGTGTATTGGCTCCAAGGCAGAAGAGTAGTAAGGGTGGGCAATGGGGGTCAAGTGACTTACCCAGGGTCACCCAGCTGGGAAGTGTCTGAGGCCGGATTTGAACCCAGGACCTCCCATCTCTAGGCCTGACTCTCAATCCACTGAGCTACCCAGCTGCCTCCACACTTATTAAATATCTATTAAATTTATTGAATTGAATTTTGGCACCAACCATGTGGTTTGCACGTCGCCTGTTGGGTGTTGTTGGTTTTGAAAGACCTTTGAAGAGTCTGAGAAACCCTTTAAATGGTATTTCCAACCAAGGACATAGATGGCAGAACTTGGCTGCTGGAAGGAAGGGTGGGTATTTCTGTAGCATCCTGAATGTATGAGGAGCCATTTTAGAGAAAACTGCTTTCAGCAGCATGGTAAGCCTGCAAATGGTCCCCATCAATAATGCAGCAGGAAGGCTTTGTATGTACATCGCCTGGCACCCTGATCTTATGGAGCCTGGCGGTGCTGAATAATTAATATCCCAACAATACCAAAAGGTACATTATATTATTGAAAAGACAACAACACTTTGGAGCTTCACACACACACACACACACACACACACACACACACACCATGTTAGAATAACAGCCAAAAAAAAAAAAAAAGACCAGATGATTTTTTTCAAGGAACAAAGGATTTGCTCAGAAGAGACAGACCATAAAACAGGAGCTTCTTATCCGAGGAATTGGAATTATTTGAAAAATGTACTGACTCCCTCTGCAGGAACGTTGGGATTGCAGGAAAACTCGGGGAGTAGATCATCGTTTTGTCTCAAGAATGGGGGGAAAACAGATTCTTGAGAGGATTCGAGAGTTTCATTCTTGATAACAGTAATTTTGCCTTTGGTTAATAAGTAGAAGATTACTCATCAGCCCCATGAGGAAAGCCAAAGGGCCTCTTCACAGATGATTTGAAGGTTTTTCCAAGGTAGTCATAATGCCTGAGGGAGTTTCAGCTGAGGTCATAGATGGAGCTGGAAAGGACCTTAAAGAACCCCAAACATATTATTTTCCACATGAAGAGATGTTGAAGCCGAGAGGTACCCAAGGTCATCTGGATAAGACTTAGCTGAGCCGTGATGAGAGCCCAGATTCTGAAGATATGGATATGGATTCAGACACTAGAATATGGATTCAGAAAACTGAGGTTTGAATCCCTGCTCTGCTTGGGGGATGCACAAACACTTATCAGGCATCCACTATGTGGCACAGTGATACAGCACTGTGCCTGGAATCAGGAAGATCAATCTTAATGAGTTCAAATCTGGCCATTGCCATTTTTTCATTGTGTGATCCTGGACAAGTCATTTCACTTTGTTTACCTCAGAGACCTCAACCCTCAAATTGTTGTGGGGAAGATTAGTTAGTAATTAAGTAATTAAGTCCTTCCTAGCAGGAAGGACTAGAAGCTGAAGCATTCCAAGATGGAATGAAGGAGCAGGAAGGAGTTGCTTGTGCTCTGAGAGGGACTCCATTAGGGGTTAGCAAAAACTGTTGTTAGCCCTGGGAGACCTCAGAGTAAAGGACACCCTGCATCCTGATTTCCCTGGGATCCTGTGTGATGGTGACATCTAGCAAGGGGACAAGAACCTACAGAGCTGCACCCAAGTGGAGGAGAAGTTTGGGATCTGGTGGACAGCATCTCAAGCACACTTTTTCTTCTTGGATATCTTGGACCACCTGAGCTTCTGGCATTCCTGAGATCATTGGTGGATTACTGTGAGAAACCCCAAAGCCACCCTCAGCCCTAAGCTGTGCTGGTCAAAGCCTGGCTGGAACCAGCTTTTAAAGCCTTCACAGTGACTCCTGCACTGTTCCTTTGGCCTTGCCTGCTAGATCACTAAGATTAGAGTAGAGAAGTCCTCCCCTTGCCCTGTGGTTTTTCCCGATAGGTTTTAAGTATAGAAATCGCTTTCCCACCTTTTAGTTAAACATAATTAAACTGCTTAAACCCTTTTACCTTGCCTGCTTGTTTCTAGACTCTGGCCTAGGGGAAGCTGGGTGACAGTTAAGACCAACTGCCATTCTTGTGTAAATCCAAAGAACTCTGCTCTCACTATCCTGGTCCAGTCTCTCCTACAACCCAGTGTGTGTACCCACAACGATTAGATTTTTTGTTACATCCCTGGTACCCTCCATTACCTATTTTCCACAAAATGAACTGGAGAAAAAAATGACGAACCACTCCAGGATCTTTGCCAAGAAAACATCAAAAGGGATCACAAAGAGTCAGACACGACTGACAATGACAACTGAATAACAACATGAGCCAGGAACCATGTGCCAAATAGAACAGTGGCATGGCCTTAGGCAAGTCACCTTACCTCAAGTCCGTGGTGCTCAAAAATGAGAGTCTCACTTAAAATTAATGTGCAAAATACTCAAAGTATTATATTTAATAAGATTTATTTAAATTTAATTTGAAGCAAAAGGGAAAGTAAAGGCTAGAGGTGAGAGGAAGCTCACCCAAGCCAGGCATGTGGAAGAGAGAGGAAGAGGGACAAGATTCAGAACATATAAACAATACGAAGCAGCAAATGTGAGGGCGCAGGGAAAGGGATGCTGGGAGTGAAGTCCAAACTACACACAACATAATGCGTCTCTAGCTGTGGTTGGGATTGGAAGTCTTCAGTGTGTGAGGAGGGAGTGACTCCATTATACCTCGGAGCATTATGAGCTAACAAGCCGGGCTTCCAATCTGTTTGGTTCTTTACATCTGATGACCACCCTCGGCCACTCAGATGATTCTCTGGTTATAGAGCAGGATCTCTATATTCCACAGTCCAGGACTGCCTCTCTGCTTTGCCACCTCTTCAAAATGGCTTATTTCAAGATGATGAGCAAGAATGTTGCTGACGTGACTCCCTAGAACTGAAGAGATGTTCTTGAAGAAAGGAGCCTGCAGTTTAGAGGTGCCGCCCTCATCCACATCTCTGTGTTTGCAAAACACTTTATTTGTGTCTGAACTTCTATTTACTCTTTTGAAAATCAGGGTTGATCGTACCCAGAGCATGGCCCCATGAGAGTGGCTGATGGGATAACCATGGCCCACCTCCGTAATGCCCCTGCTTCTCCTCTGCTGATTTCCCACTCTAACTGGTCTCTATCGTTGTTTGCCTTAGTTTCCCCCATTAGACCGGGAACCCCTGGGGGGCAAGACCCGACGGGGTCTCTGGGTATCCTCGGAACTTAGCCCTGGCCCTCTTGTTGGCAGACTCATTGCTGACATCGTGATCTCGGAGCTCAGATGAGAGGAGAGTGGTGGCTGACCTCACTGCAAGCCCAGCCTCGATGGCTGGCCCTCTTTGGGTTCCAATGGACACCAATTCCATAAACTCTGATTAAGCATCCTTCAGGAAGCTAAGCTGGATGTGGGGCTCTTCTCTACCGTCTGTGCTGCCACCTTGGCTAGAAGCTTATAAATGAAAGTCAGCTGAAAAGCTGTCATGGATATCTATCAGGAAAGCCTAAGGGAAGTGAGTTTTTTTGCCCAGTAAAAAGAAGGGGAGGCTACAGCTTTGCAGTGATTTTCACTAATGTGAAAAGGCGAGACCCAGAGGGGAGGAAGGAGTTTCCTAGGCATGTTGGAGTCATCCAGAGAAATGGGCGTCATCTAGAGAATCTCTACAGGCTCCTAGCCAGAATGTGAGGCTCAGCTCTGCAGTAGGTGCAAATAAATGCTAGTTCCACTAAACTTAGCCTCCTTTGGCACCCAGTGTGTGGTTTGCTGCATCAAACAATGGAGGGAGAAAAGTCGGATGCCCACTGCTGTGACCTGCCTCGCTGGAGGGGATGATCATCTTAATAACCATGCAGATAAGCTCTATTCTTTTTTTTTAATTCTGCATTTAATTTTTTTTATTGATTAATTAAGAACATTTTCCCATGGTTGTATGATTCATAAAATCTATTCTTTGATGGATTCAAACTCCACTTTCTTTTTTTATTTTAATTTTGAATATTTTTCCATAGTTACATGTTTCATGTTCTTTCTCTCTCCCCCAAGCCGACCCCCCCACCATAGCTGATGCACAATTCCACTGGGTTTTACATGTATCATTGATCAAGACCTAATTCCATATTATTGATAGTTGGACTAGAGTTATCGTTTAGTGTCTACATCCCCAACAATATTCCATCAGGCCATGTGATCAAGCAGCTGTTTTTCTTCTGTGTTTCTCCTCCCACAGTTCTTCCTCTGAGTGTGGCTGGTTTTCTTTCTCATAAGTCTTTCAGCCTTGCTCTGGATCCTTGCATTACTGCTAGTAGAGAAGTCTTTTATGTTCTATTGTATCATAGTGTATCAGTCTCTGTGTACAATGTTCTCCTGGTTCTGCTCCTTTCACTCTGCATCAGTTCTTGGAGGTCTTTCCAGTTCACATGGAATTCCTCCAGTTCATTATTCCTTTGAGCACGATAATATTCCATCACTAACAGATACCACAATTTGTTCAGCCATTCCCCAATCGAAGGACATCCCCTCATTTTTCAGTTTTTTACCACCACAAAGAGCACAGCTATAAATATTTTTGTACAAGTTTTTTTCCTTATTATCTCTTTGGGGTATAAACCAAGCAGGGCTATGGCTGGATCAAAAGTCAGATAGTCTTTTAAAGCCCTTTGAACATAGTTCCAAATGGTCATCCAGAATGGTTGAATCCATTCACAACACTACAGCAATGCATGAATGTCCCAATTTTGCCACATCCCCTCCAACATTCCCCACTTCCTTTGCTCTCATGTTAGCTAATCTGTTGGGTGTGAGGTGATACCTCAGAGTTGTTTTAATTTGCATTTCTCTAATTATAAGAGATTTAGAACACTTTTTCATGTGTTTGTTGATAGTTTTGATTTCTTTATCTGAAAATTGCCTATTCATGTCCCTTGACCATTTATTCGAACTCCACTTTCACAGATGAATTGAATGGGGAAATGGATCTGGGTGTTAACTGGGACAAAGCATCCTGGGATCATTTATCTAGAGTTAGATGGACCTTCAGCATCATCTAGTGGAACTCCCTCCTTATACAGATGAGGAAACTGAGGCCCAGAGAGATGACAAGACTGACTTAAGATCCTAGGAGAAGTAAATGATGGAGGCAGGATCCAAACTCAGATCCAATAAATCCAAGTTGAATTTTTTTTCACTAGGTCACACACCACATCTAAAGGTGCTGAAAGGGAGAGAAGGGGTGGTCACTAGGCCCCCCAGCATGGGGGATTTCCACACCCAAATGTGGATGCCTCTGTAATAAATAGGGATAGGGACTGGACCTATTATCCTGTCATAGATTCTCCTATCGATACGGGTCAGCAGCTTCTCTGAGGCTTACAAGGGGAGAGGACTGCGTAGATCACTAAGCGGTGAAGTGATTTGTGCATGGTGGGAGAGCCACTGACTATGTGTTAGAGGCAGGGCTTGGCTTCCTGGCTCCGAGGCCCAGAGTTGTCATGAGGATCAAATGAGCTATGTTATGGGCTGCTATTTGTTGTGTGATATACAAAGCACTTAGCACAGTGCCTGGCACATAGTAGGCTCTACAGAAAGGCTTCTTCCCTTCTGTCTCTTCTATCCTAGAACCTCTCACATGTCAGAAGCAATAATAATGATTCATATTAGCTTATGTTCATGCACTGTATTGTGTACAGAATTTCCTGCTTAGAGAAGTCCAGGAGACATAATGACAAGAGGAGGGGGAATAATTGGGTGGCATAAAGGATGGAGGGGGGAGCCTCATGTTCTTGAGACCATGCTCATATTCAGGAAGGTTCTGATAAACACAAAACTCAGCTGGGATTGATGGGCAGGATAACCCACCACTCCCCGATAGTGTAGAAAAAGCTGTGGCCAGTGTTGACATCATCAGGTAGAAATTGGAGTTTCCCAGGATTCTGAGTTTGGCCATAACTGTGGGAGGAGACAAGAGAGCCGGGTCATCGGGACTGAGAATAAGTTTGGAGGAACATTTCCTGCTAGGGGCTAAAACTTTGGAATAGGCCGGGAGCTGTGGAGGTGCCTTATGGGGGAAGGGACCTGATGGGCTGGCTATGAGGGGAAAATGGGCCAGTCTATGAAGAGATATTCATCCCTTTCATCTAAAGCAGTTTTACGGTGGTGGTGGTGGCATTGATGCGAAGCATGCGACCCCTGCTAGTCTTACATTAGCTTAATTTTCTATGATAATAACTTCCCACTGATTAAACACATAAAGGTTATAAAAGCGCCTCTCCTCTGTGCTAGGTAGTATAAATATCATCATTCCCATTTCAAGGATAGGAAAATCGAGGCTCAGAGCAAAGGAATGATTTGTTCATTGTCACAGACCTAGAAAATGTTTGCAGTAAGGATTCAAACCTATGTCTCTTGTTCCAAGGTATCGATGTGCTACATCTCCAGGGAGATGGTGCTGATGGTCCCTGATCATGTGCCCCCAGTACCGGGCCCAGCAGCTGGCACAAAATAAATGTCCATTGATTGATTGACTCCATTGCCTAATGGTTAGGTTGTACTTATAAAGACACAGAAGAATAAGCCTTCTGACTCACAATTCCTGAGCCACAGGCCATGAAATAAATATTGGAAATTGTGAAATTCTCTCTGATTGTTTCATCAGTTCTGACAGCTTAGAAATCTTCTGTGTGATACTCCACCAATATCCTTCTAGCGTGGAGCAGAACGCCTCCTTCTCCAAGCACAGCTAGAGATCAAGGCTTTAAAGCCTTTCTCCCACACAGCGGAATGTCTGCCCTGAGGGTAGCATGTTTAATAAGAGGACCATCTCAGAGCCCAGGGAAAGCAGAAAGGAACAAAGGAGCAAAGAGAACAAGAAAGAAGGAGATTATATGGTAGGGAAAGAGATCGACAGGTATGTAGGTAGATCCATACATGAGTAGACATATAGATGGATTAATAGATACATACATGCATACATATGTAAATGGATACAGATGTAGACTGATACATAGATACACAGATAAATAAATAACATAGGTTAATAGATACAGAGAGAGATTAATACATAGCTAGATCTTTAGGTAGATTTGTAGATAGATCCATCGATAGAGGAATATGTAGATAGATCCATAGATAAGTAGATAGATAGATATGTAGATAGACCCATCGATAGAGGAATATCTAGATAGATCCATCAATGGATAAACATGTAGAAAGATCTATTGATAGATAAATAGATAAATATGTACATAGATCCATAGATAAGCAGATAGATATGTAGATAGATCCATCAATAGATAAATATGTAGATGGATCTATCAATAGATAAATATGTAGATAGATCCATAGATAAGTAGATGGCTATGTAGATAGATCCATCACTAGATAAATATGCAGGTGGATCTATTGATAGATAAATAAGTAAAATGTAGATAGATCCATAGATAAGTAGATAGATATGTAGATAGATCCATCGATAGAGGAATATGTAGATAGATCAGTCACTAGATAAATATGCAGATAGATCATTAGATAAGTAGATAGCTAGATTTTTAGATAGACCCATTGATAGAGGAATATGTAGATAGATCCATCAATAGATAAATATGTAGATAGATCCAATGATAAGTAGATAGATATGTAGATAGATCAGTCACTAGATAAATATGCAGATAGATCCTTAGATAAGTAGATACATTTGTAGATAGACCCATTGATACAGGAATATGTAGATAGATCCATCAATAGATAAATATGAAGATGGATCCATAGATAAGTAGATAGATATGTAGATAGACCCATCGATAGAGGAATAACTAGATAGATCCATCAATAGATAAGTATGTAGATCGATCTATTGATAGATAAATATGTATATAGATCCATAGATAAGCAGATAGATATGTAGTTAGATCCATCGATAGAGGAATATGTAGATAGATCAATCACTA
>NC_058133.1:517384556-517434303 GCF_016433145.1 Gracilinanus agilis
CAATTGCATAGATTGATTAATTATGCTTGATTATGCTCTTATTAAAATAAATTGGCATCCCCTTGATACTAACCAATGCATTTCTGGAGAAGCTCACACAGAATACTAACAATGACTTTTCAGGAGCCGTTTGAGCTGACTGCAGCACACCAATGAGACAGGACCATCTCCTGTCAGTGTAGTGTTGGGGCGAGTCCATAGGAAGAGGGAAGTCTTGAAAGGCTTAGAGCAGATGCGATGGAGAACGAGAGACTTGATAAAGATTGCTTGAAAGTGTTGTTAAACATCAGCCAGAGTCCAGATGCTATTGTTAGTGTGTGAAATTGGTCTTATTTCTTGTATGAATCTGGCAACTGGTCAATGGGCATCCCCACTTCAGAGCATCTTCGAGCATCTTTGCCTCCTGCCTGCCCATCTGGGGAGCTTTGGTACACTTGCTCCCAGAATGCTGGGGAGTGTGTAGTGGAGAGGCTGGCCTCTATGTAGAGTATGTGGACGAGATCTGTGATTATTTCCTGTCTACCTTGTCTAGTGAAGTAAAGCCAGAAATGAGATTGAATTCAAAAGGTTCCAATGGAGGAAAGCCAGCTCTTTTCACCTTGGTGGTGATCAAGGCAAGAACTGTTGTAAGCCTTCAGGTGAGGAGACAAAGAATTGGCATCCATGCTCTGATCTCCTCCTCTGGCCTGATACTTGTGGCTTTGGATACACGACACTGTTATCCCTTTTGTGTCTGCTATAGTTCTTCTTTCTCGCTTTCAAGCAAATAGTTTCATTTATTTATTTATTTGTTAAATTCTTTTAAAATTAAGGTTATTTAATGGATTAATTTAGGCTTTTAGGCAAATAGTTTCATTTATTTATTTGTTAGATTATTTTAAAATTAAGTTTATTTAATTGATTAATTTTATTTATTTATTTAATTGATTCATTTAGACTTTTTTCCCATGGTGCCATGATTCGTGTTCTTTCCCTCTCCCCCTCCCGCCCCCTCCAGTAGTCAACAAACAATTCCACTGGGTTTTACATGTGTCATTGCTCAGGTAGGCAAATAGTTATTGGAGATGGAACCGGCTACAGTTTTGTGAGTGCTAAAAGGACCTCCAGAAGTCCTACAGCTAAGCCTGACCCCGATCATCATTCCCTGAGAACACGCGAACTTCAAACAAAGGCAGCCACGTGGAAGTGAGCTCCGTGGTGGGAACGTTTTGTGGCCAGCCCTTCAAGTTGGGGTCTGCTCTCCCCGGGGACAGAGGGGAAAGGGGGTTCCGTTTGGGGCCCCTCGTTTCAGTGGAAGGTTTGCTTTGGGGATCTTCAGTAGGGAGCCCTTTGTTCAAGGCAATTGATGTTCATTGGTTAGCCGTGATATTGAGCGCCTATCAATCACCTGAATGCAGCCGAGTGGTTGGTCACTAGAGATATTGGAGGTTCAAGTCTTGGCCTGAGCCCTGAGGCTCCTCAAAGGCATCCCTGGTCCCTGAAGGCAGGAGGCAGCCAGCCATACTCTGAGGCGCCAGCTTGCTATCGCACATGTGTGTTGGGAGAGCCAGGCCAGAAGTTTACAAAGGAAATCAGGCACTGGTTGCTCTGGAATAGACAATGGCAGAATGTCGGGGGACCAAGGGGGGCACGAGGGGAGGCACATTGGAAGGGAAGATCCACAAAGGCAGGGTCTTTGGGTCCCCAGCATTGCTAGGGTTCCACAGAGAGGCGAGTGGGGATGCCAGAGGGAACGGGGCATCAGGACCCCCTTGAACAAGTGTCCTCCGATGTCCTTCCTGAGTCTGAGATGTGGTTTGGGACCAGAGCCGGCAGTCAAGGCCAGAGAAAACGCTAGAATGGAGCCGTCCTTCCCTTGTTCCCTGATAGGTGAGGGACACCAAGAGCCCAGCAGACACTTCATTCTGGATGGACGGTTCTGGAGGAAAAGCCAAAGTCTTCTGCTGCTTCGTTCTGGCATCCGCCACGTCAGAGAGGCTTGACTGTCCGAGACCTTCCTCCGGCCAGCCTTTGGCCACATCCTCCGCTGAGAGGGAGACTAGAAACGAGGGCCGGACCCTGCGAGGCTCCGTCTTCCCTCCCGATTCTCTTCTGTGCCACGCTCGTGCTTCACCGCCCGGGTTCGCGTCTCTCCCCCAAGCCCATGGGGTTCCAGAAGGAGGCCGCTTGGCGAACGTTTCTCTCTGATGGACGGAAGGACCCAACCTTTATCTGTGACATCCTGGGGAGCCTTTGGAACGCCGGCCAAACACTCCCTGAGCCCCTCTCGCTTCCCCGCCAAGCACGGCCACCAGCTATAAAATGATTAAGGACGGATTAGACATTAGTCACTCGGCGGAACAGAAAATCAAGTGAGTGTAATTGGGCCCTGCCGCAGGATCGATGCCTCCGACTCTGAAAATAAACATTTCAGCTTCGCATCAGCATGAGGCAGGCAACCATTAGGCCGTCACGCTTCTGTTGGCATCGACTGCAAATCAACAGTGAATTATGATTACATTTCAGCAGGATTACTCGAAATGTGTTCCCTTGACGCTCTGCTGCCCACAGTGCACAGCCACGTCTGTACAGTACTTTGAGTTCAGCAGAGCCTCTTGGGACTAAAGACTTTTGCTTCTAGCTTTCAGGACTCAGTTTTATAAAGGGTCACCTCCACCTTCAAGCCTTCCCTGATTTCTCCACTTATTAGTGACATTCTTCCCCTACCCTCAGTTTTCTTTTCATTTTTTCATTTTTCATTCATTCTTTTCATTTCATGTTCATTTCTTTACATATATTCTTTTTCCTCTGACAAAATGTAAACCCCCTTTGGGGCAGGAATTTGGAGGCCAAGCCAAGACATGGTGGGTCCCTATGAAATTTCCAGTTGTTGAAGTCACTTCTGCACATTCTAGAAGGTAGGTTCCTCAAGGGCAGGGATGGATACCCATCACTCTTTGCATGTCCAGTGTTAAAATTACAGAAGTGATAAAACCTAGAAACAAAAATAGTAATTATGAAAGAAAATAATAATGATGAAAAATAGGGGGCAGCTGGGTAGCTCAGTGGATTGAGAACCAGGCCTAGAGACAGGAGGTCCTGGGTTCAAATCCGGCCTCAGACACTTCCCAGTTGTGTGACCCTGGGCAAGTCACTTGACCCCCATTGCCCACCCTTACCACTCTTCCACCTTGGAGGCAATACACAGAAGTTAAAGGTTTAAAAAATAAATAAAATTGGTTTATAAAAAAAAAAAATACCAAAACTTCAGGGATGTCACTAAAGCAGTCTTCAAGGGAAAACAATATACCTAGAAAAATACAAACAAACAAACTAGAAGCAATTAAATAAAGAAACCTGTGGTTAAAAACAAAAGGGGAGATATTACAAATTAGAAGATAAATAGATAAGCTAGAAACAAAAAGTCTGTAAAAGTATTAAATAAAACGAAAAGCTGGCTCTTTGAAAAGACTAATCAAATTGAAAAATCATTAATCAATCAGGTTAAAAAGAAGAGGGCAGCCTCATACCTAGCAGACTGGTTAAGATGACAGCAAAGGAAAGTAATACATGTTGGAGAGGATGTGGTAAAGTTGGGACACTAATACATTGCTGGTGGAATTGTGATGGATCCAACCATGTAACCATGGAAAAGTATTCTAAATTAATTAATTGAACAAATAAATTTAAAAAAATACAAATTTAAAATTAAAAAGAGGTCAGAAAACCAGATCAACAAGAGAGCAAAGAAGCAAAGTGATTACTTTCAACCAAAGACAGAAAAATTAAAAAGAATAATCAGAACCTTTTGTTATTATACACAGTCATATTTGGGGGTGTTCAGCTATTGGTTTAATAACCAGCTCTCCAAAAAGACATATGGTCATGACACACCTTTCTTTTCTTTTTTCCTTTAAACCTTTACCTTCTGTCTTAGAATTAATACTAAGGATTAGTTCTGCCGTAGAAGAGCAATAAAGGCTAGGCAATTGGAATCAAGTGACTTGTTCAGGGTCACATCAGGACCTCTTGTTTCCAGGTCTGGCTCTCTGTTGAATGACATACTTTTCAGTTTTAATTTGCATTATTGACATTATTTCCCCATTGCTTTCTTATGTCTAGACAGTAAACAAAGCAATAAATAAAGCAGAGATGTTTAGCTTTGCTGATTTCCAAAGCCTAAATGCTCCTATTGAAAATTTAACCATTGGCTCTCCAGTGTCAGTGTGAGCTTCTAGCAGCACTCCCTCCTTTAGGGCCACATCCCCTCTGCTTAGCTACACCAGCTTTCAGCATTTGGGGGAATTTCTTCTGATGAGCCACTAAGGTGCAAACATATTTATTGGGATGTGAGACAATACACAGGCTACACAGGTAAGTCCTAGGCTTTCCTCAGGCCAGCTTGACAGAGATGAACATTTCTTTAGGGTGTTGTAGCTGCCCCCATTTCTCCTTTTTATAATTATTCCTCCTCTGAGAAAATGCTTCCGACTCTCCATTTCTTTTTCTCTTTGTTCCTTCCTCTTCAGTTCTTTCTCTCTCTCTATCTCTCTTTGCCTGTCTCTGTCTCCTTCCTTCCCTCTAGAATTAACTTCAGATTTGGAAGAGACTTTGGCAGTCCTTTAGTCCATCCCATGCTTGAATGACTCTCCGATGTGAAAAATGATGATGCTTGTAGTGGAACAGTCTTGTGCCATCAGAAATGACAAACGAGAAGATTTAAAAAAAAACCCTGAACCTGGAAAGGCTTCTATAAAGTGATGCAAAGTGAAGTGAGCAGAACCTGGAGAACATTGTACATAGTAACAACAATAACGTATGATGATCAATCAAACTACTGAACGACGGCTATTCTCCACGAGGCGGGGATCCAGGGCAAATCCAAGGTACTCATGATGGAAAAGGTTCTCTACTGCCACAGACGGAGCATAAAGCTTCAAACACACCCTTCTTCACTTTTTTCCTTCATGAACTTTTCTCTATAAGATAAGCAATATGTCTCTTGTTTCACAACATGATAAACAGGGAAATATGCATTATATGATAATATATGTACGTATTACCTGACTTCTTGGGGAAGGGAGAGGGGTGAGAGGAAGGGGAAAAAAAAACAAGCAATGACAGATGTTTGGACATAGCTACTGTGAGAATTTGTTTCTCTTGGATAACCATATTTATTATAATTTGTAACAAGTCATGTGTTATATTATTGTTATGTTACATGTTATATATAATATATATATATGAAACCTATCAAATGACCATCTAGACACTGCTTAACAAATTCTTAAGAACTAACCTAGGGGGAAGCTGGGTGGCTCAGTGGATTGAGAGTCAGACCCAGAGATGGGAGGTCCTGGGTTCAAATGTGGCCTCAGGCACTTCTTAACTCTGTGACCCTGGGCAAGTCACTTAAGTCCCCCATTGTCTAGCCTTTACCACTCTTCTACCTTAGAACCAATACCCAGTATTGATTCTAAGATGGAAGGTGAGGGTTTAAAAAAAAAAAAAAGAACTCACCTAGATGTCCAACTTGAGAATGGACCACCTACAGACATCCTTTAGCCTCTCTTGTGTCCCTCATCACATCTCCTCAGCTTAGATGATCCAATGGGTCTCAGATCTCACCAGTGGGAATGACTCACCCATCACTGCAGATTATACCCTCTCCATCTTTTCTCATCTTGTCATGGCTTCCTTTAAGTTCTCTATATAATCAGTAATAATGATAACTAACATTTAAATAGCATTTACTCTAGTAAGTAAATATCTAGCAAACATTTACTTTAGTAAAAACTAGACATTATATTAAGCACTTTAGAATTATTATCTTATTTGATTTTCACAGAGACGCTGGGAGAGGTGTTCTGTTATTATCCCCATTTTACAGAAGGAGCAACTGAGGCAAACAGAGGTCAAAGAGACTTTCCCCAGGCTCCACAGCTAGTAAGTATCTGAGGATGGATTTGAATTCAGGTCTTCCTGACTCCAGGCCGGACACTCTACCAACTGTGCCATCTATCTAGGGTGAATCCCACATGCTAGAGGCTTTTGACATTCTCAGAGGACAAGTGGAGCTGGGGAGAACTGTCTGTCTGTTGCCTCTTTATCTGCATCCCTGACTCTCTCACCTTCTTTTCTGGGTCTGCGTCATCTTTACGATGTTTTCATGCTACTTTTCACATTCCAATTTTTGTCATTAATTTACTATAGAAGAGAAGGAAAAAGAATAATAAATAATAAAGGGAAGAGAAGGAAAGAGAATAAGCATTTATGAAATACCCACTATATGCTAAGTACTTTATAATTTTTATTTTGTTTTATCCTCATAACTACTCTGGGAGATAAGTGCTATTATTATCCCATTTTATAGATGAGGAAACTGAAGCAGACAGAAATTAAACAACTTTCCCAGGTTTCATATATCTAGGAGGCACCTGAGACTTTGCCGGAACTCAAATCTTCCTGACTCCAGACTCAGTGCTCTATCCATTGTGCCACCTAACTGTTGTGAAGGGAGAGGGTTGGGAGTCTGTGCCTTCTCTTATTTCCCTGACCTTCTACAGTGTGTTCCCTCAGCTCCATCAACCATATGTCAGTCCTTTTAAACACACCAGATAAAGGACCTAAGGCTCTCTGATTCTTCTGGAAAGCCCCTTTAGCCTCAGCAATAGCCCTTGACTGTCAGACTTTCTTGTCCTCCTTTTCTTAGAAATCTACCCTGAATGGCCCATCTCTTGGTGTGTGTGGGTGCAGGTGGTACATTTTCTAGTTTAAATTCCCTGCATCAGCTTTGGCATGCATCCTCTCCTCTGCTACCTCTCCACTCTGACTGGAGCCTGGAAGGCAAAGCAAAGAGTCTCTTCCCAAAGTGTCCCTTAAAAGAGGGCTTGGATCTTCCAGCCAGCTTTTCAGTTCTCAGCAGCTGCTCTGCTTGGTTTTGACCCCAGATAACATCAAGCCTCTGTGCTGGGCACTCCTTAGCACTCCCCTCCTTATTGATGTGATTATTTTCTTCTTCCAATAGACTGTAAGATCTTCAAGGGCAGAGACTATATTATTATTTTCTGTATCCCCACATTTAGCACAGTGCCCAGCACATGGCAGGTTCCTAAAATAAATAATTGGTGACTATTAACATTGACCGTCCTCTGCTTTGAAGCCTTTCCTAGCCAAGCTCACTTGCTTCTTGAAGGCTGCTTATGTTACTCACTTAATCTGCTTTCTCAGCCCCAACGTCACTGGCCCTTCCAGACCCAGATCAAATCTTTCCCCTTCCTTGAAGCTTTCACTCAGTCTTTTCTTCTCTGAATTCTTCTTGTGCTAACATCAACAGGCCAACACTGCTTCATTAAGTATGCCATTATTTTTTTTTATTTCAACAATGATATTTTTGTCTTTCCTAACTGGATTGGAAGTCCCCCAAGGTCAGGGGTCCTAGCTTATCCTCTTTTTTCATTTCTAATAACTCCAAGCACAGAACTAGAAATATACCAAGTATCAAATGGTGAAGGTATTTCTTGGGACTCCCAACCTATGCCAGCTTTATTTATTTATTTTTAAAACCCATACCTTCCGTCTTAGAATCAATACTGGGTATTGGTTCTAAGGCAAGAGAGCAGTAAGGGCTAGGCAATGAGGGTGAAGTGACTTGCCCAGGGTCACACAGCTGGGCAGTGTCTGAGGCCATATTTGAACCCAGGACCTCCTGTCTGTGGGCCTGACTTTCAATCCACTGAGCCACCCAGATGCAAACCCCACTCCCCACCATGCCAGCTTTAAAGGGGCATCCTGCGTCTGCTTCCTCATTTCTGTAGGTCTTAGTTCCCATAACTTAGTTTAGTTGAGGGTGAGGATGGGACTGAGGAGAGCAGAAAATGTGACCCTTAGAAACTAGCCATCATCATCTTTTATTTAAAAAAAAAAAAAAAAGAAACAACACATTGTATGCATTGTGGGGGAGTGTGTGGGGATGGGTGGAAAAAGCATATTTTAAAGCCTAAGTATAAACTTGTAAGTGTTGACAAGTCTTTCTTCACAGACAACACATTTTAATAAGTGTCATATTTTGGAATAAATTATATCTTCGATTCTTTAGCACCTTCATCCTCTTGCTTTAGAGACACTGAATATGCATTAAGACACCTTTTTCTCCATTGCAGTGACTGCCATTAACTTCTCTTTCATCCAGGTTAGCACCTAAGTATTGTTCAGGATTCTCTCATTTTAGATTCTGGCCAAAAATGGTGGGGTTTATTGTTTCAAGAGGTTAACCTCTCCAGTCTCCAATGGAGTCGTCTCATTGCTTCATTGTGGAGTGGAGGTGGCCCTGGGCCCCCAAAGTTGGGCCAAATGAGGGTCATTCAATCAACAAACATTTGTTATTTCTCTGCTGTGTTCCAGATACCATGCTAGGTATGAAGACAAAACCAGTCCTTGCCCTGTAAAAAATGAAATAAATAATATTTTAAATAAAATATAGTAGACTATAATAAATGAAATAAAAAGTCAAAACATACAGATATACATATATAAATATACACATTGTGTGTGAGTGTGTGTAATACGAATGGCTGAATGCCCTGAGGTCTATCCCAAGATGAAGTCTTTGAGATGGGCTTCGAATGCAGCTAGAATTTCAAAAGGAAGGTTGAGGAGGGAGAGTATCAGTGATTGGGGTGCTGGGATAGAGCAAGCAGTTGGAATGTCTCATACGGGGAGCCATAAGTCGGCTAGTTTTTCAGGGAAGTAGAAAACTTGAGGGGAAGTCATGGTAAATCAGGCTGGAAAGTCAAAAGGGAGCTGGACTATGAAGGACTTACAGGGCCAGGGCTGCCCAGTGGGAAGATCTATTCTCAAGGCAGAAGGTACAGGCTCCTATCCTGCCTCTGTTGTTCCTTTCCTGTCTCTGACCTTTCCTTGGCCATGATTCCTTCTTACATAAAATAAAGATCATTTCTGAAGTCTCTTCCAAGTTTGGATCTGTACAGAAGATCTTCAGGAGGAGAGCCTAACGTGGTTTGGGTTTCATATAGCTGTCAGCATGGTTTCTAGGCTCCTTCCCATCCTGGCCATCATCCTCCAAAAAGCTCTATCCTGTGAATTCCCTTGTGAGCCAATTAAGCCCTGTCTGCCTCAGTTTCTCGAAGGGGGAGTGGAAGTGATGAGAATGATAAAGGGAGTGCCAGCGGATCCAGAAATGGACTGAAAAGAGATGGAAGTCTGGAGGGGGACAACAACAAGCCATGCGGGTCAAATTTAAAATATACAACAGATTTAAATGATAAAATATGAAAATTATGAAAAACATTCAAATCCTCAGCTCTAAGTGGTAGAGATTCCTGGTTTCCTTCACAGTCCTCTTGTTATTCTTTATATGAGGAAATGTTCCCATTGCTCAAAGCTCCTCAGATTTATAACCATGAAGATTACACATTTGCATAAATATATTTTTAATGAAGGGGTTGGACTAGATGATCTCCGAGGTAGCTGTCAGGACTAAGTCTATGATCTTAATATGAGGAGGCAAGCTGGGAAGGGGAGGACTTGGTTTATTCCCTTCCACTCCCTGACGAGCCAGAGCCCAGCCTCCTCTTACTCACAATGGATGCCTTTCCGCATCCTTGGACAAAGTGTTAAGCCGTGAACACCTGGCAGCTGATGTTTTATTAATCATTTTCCTCTCATTCTCAACATGCTTCTTTCCTGTGCTGGGGGCAGGAGGAGACCCCCTCCTGCGGTTTGCTCAACACTTATAATTTAGCAGGCTTCTAATCGGCTGTACTGGAGGGGATAATGATTTCGGCTTTATGCTCTAAACCAGTGAGGTCTGAGCTGGTGAGTCCATGATGCTCTTTATATGAATGCGGCTGTTTAACAAATGAAAGTGATTAATAGAACTGCCCTTGAGAATTTGCAAAAGAGAAAAAAGAAAGCCAAATCCAATTCCCACTCTTTCGTTAAGGAAAGAGAACTCAGCCCAGGTGAGAAAAATGGGTTTTGCCCCAGAGAAATAGCAAATGTAACACTAACATTTTATGTTTCAGCCAGCCTGGAATATTCTGTTGCTTCTACATCCTTCACTCTCCCATTGCTCCTAATTGGTCCCCGGGGTCCAGTCTTTCTCTTCTCTCTGATTTGTGGTCCTCACAGTTGCCAGCTTGATATCCCCCAAACACAGCTCTGACTGTCACCTCCCTTTTGCCTCAAAGATAAAATACAAAGTCCATTATTTGTCATTTAGAGAATGACACAATTTGCCTCTCACCTCTCTTTCCGGACTAATTGTACTCTATTCCTGTAGCGAAATGGATAGAACGATGGACATGGAATCCAAATTCTCTGGTTCCCACTTTTCTCACTTGTAAAATGAGAGACTTGAACTTAACCTCTGAAGTCCTTTTCAGCTTTAAATCTATGATTCTGGGGTCTTTGGGTGCAGGGATGAACCACTTCACACTCCCCCCCCCAAAGCCCTGGTCAACTCTAAGATGTTGAGTTTCAGACGAGTCCATTTGGAATGGTCCCAACCAGTGATGGCGAACCTTTTAGAGAGTGAGTGCCCAAACTGCAACCCTCACACTGCATACCTCAGACAGAAGAAGGAGTAAGCACTCCCATTGGGCTGCTGGGCAGAGGGGAGAGTGATAGGAGAAATGCCCTCAGGTTTTTGTGGAGAGGAAATGTCCTCCAGCACACATACATAGGTTGACCAACATTGTTCTACAAATGAAATCACAGATTCCCCACCACCTCCCACTCCTAACAGCCCTCTCCAAGTCCAAATTTCACTGACTGTGAGACTAAGACCTGGATGTATTCCAGAAATGTTGTCATCTGCCCAGGTTTTCTGGGTCCTCTTCAGGATCACTCATGGTTGATGCTTTTGTCCCATTCTTTTATTTTGTTGTTGTTGTTGTTGTTCCAAACCATTTTGCTGATGTGAAAACTAAGAAGATCCCAAAGTGTGATGGACTCTAGACCAGGCCACCTTTTCTCATCTGGGGCCTCAGTGAAGGGAAAAGAGAGTTTCCAATCCAAGAACTGAGATGTTTCCAGAAGAAGACATTCATTTGTGTGAGCACAGCAGAAAGCTCCGGGGATGGACATGATGGCTGGCTTCCAGTGCCTGAAAGTCTGCCATTATGGACCCTCCTAGAACTGAAGCTGGAAAGAACCTCTGAAGCCATCTGATTCTGCCCCTTCATTTTACAGAAGAGGAAACCTAGCCGAGACGAGATTTGCCTTCAGTTATATTATAGGGGTAGTAAATGGGAGTGGAGGTTTGGAATTCGCTCCTTGCCATCCCTTCCATTTTGTTGGGTCGTTGTTCTGCTTGACCCCAGAGAGTAGATGGAAGAAGTCCCTGGGCTGTTCCCAAAGCACAATGGGTGGCGTTTGGGGGCCATGAGCTGCTGCATGTCAATGGAGGTCATGGCAGGGTGGCCACTTCTTGGAAATGTTGTACAGGGATTCCCATTCAGGTGGGAGCCTCAGTGGTCCTCTTCTCTTCCGAGACCCAATGAGGCAGACAAAATGCCTTCTGTGGCGTCGGGGCTTGTTGGCTTGGCCACACAGAGAGATTCTGGAGCAAAGAGCCGACCCCGCTCTTCTGCTAAGCGCCTTCCTTCCCCCTGGGCTTCCTGGCCACAAAGCTGATGACAGTAAGTACGGGCAGGGGGTGGATGGCCTCTGTGTGTGTGGGATCAGTCCACGCTCTGCTGCTTCTAGTCTTGGCTCCCTAGAACAGCCAGAAGGGAGGAAGCTTGTGCCTAAGGTCCCAGAGCTAGTATGTGTGAAAGGCAGGACTCAAACTCAGATCCTCCTCATCCAAAGCCTCCCAGCACCATCATGTTCCTGATCTTTGGCGGAGGAGGGAATTTCCTTGCCTGGAGTTCCTGACGTTAACAGAATCATAGATCTGGTCTAAATAAGTCGAGGTGGGGAGAGCATATCTACCTGTATACACATATGTGAATAACAAGGCTCATGTGTGTAGCCATTTGGACATATATGTGTGTGTGCACACACATATAAGGTAATTTCAGAAGTGGGGAACCTTGCAGGCAGGGGGCAACATCCTCAAGAACAAGGAGACAAGAGATAGAAAGCCATTTACAGAGGGGGAAACTGAGACCCACGGAATCTCAGGGACTTGTGCAGGGTCCAACAGGCAGTTTGTGTATAGAGTCAGCATTTGAACCCAGGTCCCTGGGTCCTTTCTTCATTCTTCAGCCCCAGGAAAGTGGCTGCCCCTCAAGCATCTTCCTTCTGTGATGTCATGCCACGGCACAGAGAGAAGCCAATGACCTGGCCAGGCGGTCAGCGTCTCCTGGAGACACCGGAGACGGCTGCCATGGAGAGCCTGGGGCCGCCGCGCTCACCCTGTGCTTCTCTCCTGCGTGCTTCTTCTGCACTGAAAGCTCGGTGTCTCTCCATCACGTAGGCTCAGAGTGCCCCCTGGCGTCCCAAAGGCAAAGGACGCCTCCATGTCGGCGTCTGAACATCTGAGACGGGATCTCAGAGTCTCATTTCAGACTTCGCTTTGTCTAGGAAGCGACCAGTTCAGTGAACCTTCCTTTAGTGCCTCTCCATTCTGTCCCCTCCAGCCCTTCTGAAATGGGAGGGATATTGGATTGGCTTTCAGAGGGTCTGGGTTCAAATTCTGGATCTCTGGCTGGGGAGGAGGATGGAGATGGGGATGGGGCGACTCGCTTGGCCTTTCTAGTCCTTGGTTTCCTTCTGGGTGAAATGAAAAGTCCGACTCTGTGTGACTGAAAGAATGTTTGCTATTCGTTAAGCTGGATAGGAGAGAGGGTGAGCCACGCAACAATGATTGAATGCCCAACAGCAACAACAACAACAACAACAACAGCAGCAGCAGCAGCAGCAGCAGCAGCAACAACAACAACAACAACAACAACAACAACAACAATAACAACAGCGTCTCTGGGGGGCTTTAAGTCCTGCCAAGGGCTTTATCCAGATCCTCTCATTGTCTTCTTGGCCACATCCTCCGGACGGAAGTGCTATTATGATTATCCCCATTGTACAATTGAGGAAACTGAGGCAGAGAGAGAATAAGGGACGGACCCACAGTCACGGCTTGTAAGCATTGGATGCCAGATTTGAACTCATGTCTTTGTGGCTCTAGGATCAGCGTTCTAACCACTGGGTGACTTGGTTCTGATGCTTTTCCAGCCGCTCTGCTAAGCTCTGGGTAATACAAGGGGGAAAGATCCCGCCCTCGAGCAGCTTACATTCTGATGGGGGTCGACAGCCCGGAAATAACTCTGCACCCGCGCGGAAGCCGAGTCTAAAGGCGAGGGGGATTCAGAGCGGTGATTGGCAGCTGGGCTGAGACTGGAAGGAAAATGGAGAAAACGAGGGAGAGGGGAGGGAAAAGCGGCAATGGTGGCCGGGGCTGTGCTGGGCGAACTGCAGAGAGGACCTGGGCGCTGGGCTGACTGTAGGGTCTGGCGAGGGAGGCAAGGGCTGGGCAGCCGGAGATGCAGGGAGAGCCGGCGGGGAAAGGCTTGGATGCCAAGCTTGGGACTTGATACCTGCGCAGGGCTGTCACAGCAGAGCGCTGCGCCTCAGGGAGAAGCGGGAGGGCAGGGGCCACCCGAGTAGATCCACACTTCAGAAGAAGCATCTTTACACTTCCGGTGGAGGAACGAGTGTAGGGCGGAATGGACCTCCCGATCCCCTGAAATGGTCCAGATGGGGCCAGACAGGTGGGGAGGGTTACCGGATGGAAGGAGATACTCAGAGAGGCCATGAAGGCAGAAATGACGGGACTCGACCACAGTCTGACTACGTGGAGGGAGTGAGAGGGGCCAAAAGTGACATCTGGGCTGCCAGCCTGGGGGATGGGATGGCGCTTTGGACAAACGGGGAAGGGGGGGGGGGGGGGGGGGGAAGTACTGAGGGAAGGTAGCGAGGTCAGGTTTAACCACGTGGAGTTGGAGAGACCCAAGAGACATCCAGGCCAGAACATCCAAGGGACAGACAGCAGCATCCGTGGGAGGGGAGAGGCCAGGCTGCGTCTGCTCTGCAATCACGTACACAGAGATGGCAAAGGGGGAGCCGAGGAGGGAGAGCTAGGTGAGAGAGAAGAGAGGAAAAGGCCTGGGACAGCAGCCAAGGCAGCAGCACCCACAAGAAGATCAAACAGGAAAAGGAGGAGAGGCCAGGGCAGCCAGATCCGAGAAGCTGAAGAGAGCAGGATCACAGTGAAGACACAGGAAACTACAGCTAATAAGGGTCAGAGGTAGGCCTGTGCCTCTGGATTTCTTGACTCCAAATGCCTTATTCCATCCACCAGGGCTTGTTGTCTTTCCTTCCCAGTTAAAGGGGTTTTGCCTGTTTTCTTTTCCCTTGGCAGTCCATGCTCTTATTTTTAAATTAGAATTTTTTAAATCCTTCCTCTATGAAAGGGCAGCAGGTAGACATTGCCTTATTGTCCTCTTTCCCCCTTCGCTTTATTCATTCATTCATTCATTCGTTTGTTTGTTTATTTATCCGTCCATTCATTCATTCAATTATTTATTAATTTATTCATTCATTTATTTATTATCCATTTATTTATTCATCCATCTATTTATTTATCTTCCTTCCTTCCTTTCTTTCTTTCTTTGCTCCTTCATTCATTCATTTATTTCTAATAATTGCACTGGTAAAGTCAGCAGGGAAGAGAGAGGCAGCACCCCCACCCATCCTGGCTATTACCTCCTCCAAAGTGACAGCTGAAAAAAATGCAAGTGGATTGGCCAGATGAATTTTTTCATGGCTCCAGGAACCCGGCAAAATGTAAGAAAAATAGGAGCTGGCAGCTGAGTATCTGCCTTCCGGCAATGAACCCCACGAATCCTCTGGGAAGTGAAAGTGATGTGATCAGGGAAGTCTCTGTTACTGCCGGCTCAGGCTAGCTGGATGCCTGCCTGCTCCCTCTTCTGGATGCGAGGGGTCCCGGCTCCTGCAGGCAGGGATACTTTCAGCAAACCTCAGCAATAGCATTATTTGGGCAAGGAGCCAGGACCCAAAGGGGGGGGGGCACAGGGGGAATTCTGGGATTTGTTTTCTAGTTTTTCCTTTCTGCATTGTCTCCCCACCCTAACTGCCCTATTTCTGTGTACCACCATGCCCTCAGGGCTCTAGGAAGGATCTTCAGCTTCTCACTCTCTCCTAAGCCCTGTTTACAATCTGTGACTCTCTCATTCATTTTTAGCCTTTTGTATGTATCCTCTCCTCTGACCAGTGCTGACCCTGGGGCAAGTCCCCATCCATCACCCTCATACTACTGCACTTGCCTAATGATGGGACTGTTTGCCTCCAGCCTCTCCCCACTCTAGTCCTTCCTCTACTCAGACGGGGTTGCATCTAACCAAGTTACATCACCACCTCCCCTCTAGGAATTCCAGTAGCTCCCCATCATTGTTGAGACCAAATAAGAGAGACAGAGACAGAGAGACAGAGACAGAGACAGAGACAGAGAGAGACAGAGAGAGAGAGACAGAGAGACAGAGAGAGACAGAGAAAGAGACAGACACACACACACACACACACACACACACACACACACACATAGAGATCAATCCTCTGTGCTTCCCATCACTTGTCTTCACTCAGTGAGAAACATGGCTGGAAGCAGCCTTGTCATACTCTAGACCTGAAGTTCTCTCTGCTTCACAGCAGCTGGCAGCATTGACTTAATAAAATCTTGGTCCCTGGTGAGTTCCCCTTCTTGAGCCCAGGCTGGGGAATGGGGGAGGATTTCTGAGTTTCTGTTGGCATGGTTCTCTGCCTGGAGAAAACCAGAAGCCTGAACTCCTGTGAGGTGACAGGATCAGATTTATACCAAACAGAAACAAACCTTCAAGAAACAAAGCTGGAGTGGCTTCCTCCTCCCAGCATTGGTCTCCAAAGCCTGGCAAGTGGTAAAGCAATGGATGGTGTGCTGGATTTGAAATTGGGAAGAGCCAGGTTCAAGTCCAACCAATGACACATCATAGTAATGTGACTCAAAGCAAATCACTTAACCTGTCTGACCCTCAGTTTCCTCCCCTGTCAAATGGATTTTATAGCATTTATAGCCCTTAGCTTATAGGGTATTTGTGAGAATTAGAGGAGACGTCCATCAAATGCTCCTTAGACCTCAAAGTGCTATGTAAAGGCTGCTGTTATCATTAAAGGGAAACAGCAAAATCCTGCAGAGCCGTCCACCACCATCCACTTCACCCCACTCCGCCAGCAAAAATGCTGCTGGGATGGGTTAAGGCAGTGTCTGCACCCATGCCTCATGCCTCATTGAATCACCAGAATGGAGGAATGAGCCTGGAGACAAAGGTCTGATTCCTACTGAAGATCATTTCCTTGTTCTTCATCCTGGCCAGCTGATAGTCCTTCTATTGTTCTGGATGGGGGTGGGGGGTGGGGGGAAGCCCTGGTTATACAAGGGGCAGAATAATAGAGATGCCGGTGTGAGCTTACCGCTCCCCCTCTAAGCTCTGGATTTCAGTTCTCAAGGGAAAGACTAGCAGCCATCACAAAGGCTCTGGGAAAGCCAATCCCATCAAGAATGCCTTCAGCTCCAAACCTTCCTGCTCCACAACAAGTCAGAAGAGGCTGTTTCCTTCTTCTTGTTCTTGTTTACAGATTCTAGTCACTAGGTGGCTACTTTCTGTTTTGGCTTCTGATTTACTCTTCTATAAATCCTGCTCCCTCTCAATCCTGCTCTCTCTCATAACAAAGGAAAAGAGCAGAAAAAACCTTCATTCAAACGGAAGAAACAGCAAAACCAGGCAATCCATTAAAAGCGAACCAACCAACCAACCAAACTACCTTTCCTTACAGTGGACACCCCCACCCCCACCCCCTAGGGGAAGGGGACTTTCTCTCCAATTCACAGCACTGATTTTTGATTGCATCTTCATTGATCCATTGACTTCCCAGTACTGTCCCTTTCAGCACCAGCTCTCTGTTCAGCACCTCTTACACAGGGATAGTTATGACCTTGGGGCACCTCAGTTTCTTTAACCATTTCCCATTCATAGCCGTGCCCTTTGTTCCCAGGCTTTGCTAATACAGACACAGCTGTAACTATTTTGTATGTATTGAGGCTTTCTTCTTATCAGGGACGTCCTAGAAGTACATGTCTTAAAGGAGACTCTCAGGGTCAAAGAACAGGAACTTTTTAGCCACTTTAGTGGCACAACTCTACACAGCTTTCCAGAAAGGTTTGTTTGCCTACAGTTCCACCAACTGTGTACCAGTATGCCTTTCTTTCCGCAATCCCTCCAGCATCGACTATTCTCATGTCTTCTCCTCTTTGCTGGCTTGCCACAGATGAAATGAACCTTCAAAGTTGATTTGATTTGCATTTCTTGTATTACCAGTGATTAGGGGCAGCTAAATGGCAGAGAAAATAAAACCCTGGACCTGGAGTCAGGAAAACCAGAGTTCAGATGGGACTCGGATGCTAACTAGCTGTGGATCCTGGGCAAGGCACTTTACCCCATTTTCCTCGGTTTCCTCATTTGTGAAATGATCTGGAGAAGGAAATGGGCAACCACTCTGGTATCTTTGACTACAAAATCCAGATGGGATCATGAAGAGCCAAACATGAATGAAATGACTAAACAGCAGTTACAAAGAGGTCTTTGACCAGAGGAGGGGCATAATCAAATGAGCTGTCAGAGAACCAGTCTTGACTGATATGACTTCTTTTGTGCACTTTTTTTCTGCACATATGATAGATGTTGAGAAAACAGGTTGAGTGTACCTGGTGGAAAGAGGGGTCAAAGGACCTGGGTTCAAATCACAAGTCCTCAGAAAATCTTCACCTATATTATCTTCTTTCATGATGGCAACATCCCTCTTTAACAGCTCTTATTATCCCCATTTTGTAGATGAGGAAACTGAGACAAACAGAGTTTAGGTGCCTTTCCCAGGGTCACCCAGTTAGTAGGTATCTGAGGCCAAATTTGAATTTGGGTCTCCAGGCCCAGTGTTCTGTACATTGGGACCGCTATCCATCCACCTCTAGCAAGAAAAGGAGCAGAACCAGACTAGCTTTAGAAAGAAAGCTAAGTGGATGCTCATTATTCCAGGGAGCTGGGCAGAGAGAGAGAGTGTGTATGGAGTTGGCCCCCACTCCTGATACCTATTGCTTATTATCCCACTGGAATAACCAAGTGCAGATGCCACCCAACACGTGCTATTGGCTTAGAGTTGTTCCACCAACTCTGTGAGGGTCATTGCTTACCTGCTCATTAGGGTCACCAGCTATTTCAAGGTGAAAAAATTCTCAGAGCTCAAAAGCTTGAAAGCTACAAGTCCAGAAAGGTCTTTAGAAGCCTTCAGATACAAGCCTGTGATTTTACAGAAGAAGCAACTGGGACCCAAAAAGTTAAATGACTTTTCTAAGGTTCCATAACTGGTATAGAACTGGGCTGGGATTTGAACCCAGGTCCTTGGACCCCTCTTTCCACCAACCTGTTTTCTCAGGATCTACCACATGTACCACAAAAGAAGAGTGTTGTGAAATGATTTGTCGTCACCAGTTCTTTTTCCATGTTTGTGGCTTCTTGACCCCTTTCTTCTGCTGTCTCTGGAAGGTTTGTGTCATGGTCCTACCCAGGGAGAGGCAGGCAGCAAACACTTCACAAAACCCCTAGGAGTTCCTCCTGAGGCAAGAAGCCCCATGCTCCTGGGGTGGCCTCTGGACAAATGCTGTGTATACTACAAGCATGGTTTTGAGGCTGAGGGCTGTACCCCATCATGAGTGTCCTGGGGGATCTTGTCTTCTTGGACTTGTCCATCTTGGCTCAGGTTTCCATTCACCTAAGACTGGGAAAGTCCAAATACAGGTGAGGCGGCCCAATCCCGGCTCAGGTTAGCTGGGGCAGAATATTACATCTTTGGGGGATAGCACGTGCCCATGGCTCCAAGGAAGCTGGTTTCTGCATCCATCCCTGGAAGCCTTTGGATTGCATGGGGACACAAACAGAGTTCAGGGAAGAGAGGCCAAGTTGCAAGTGGGTTCTTCTTTTAATTCATCCAGGAAAATACCAGGGTCCTATGGTGAGAAAGGACCAAGCTGTCATTCAGGGATGGCCGTGTCCTAGGAAAATACAGTCCTTTAATTTCTGGGTCATTCTGCATGGACAGAAGCAAAACTGCCATATGGTCAAAGAAGAATTAGGAATGGTAATGCTGAGCACGATATGGCTCCATAACACAAGTCAATTTAACCTTATTCTATAATGCTGCTTTTCAGTCATGTCCAACTCTTCATGATCCCATTTGAGATTTTTCTGGCAAAGATTTTGGATGGGTTTATCATTTCCTTCTCCAGCTCATTTTACAGATGAGGAAACTGAGACAAATGAGTGAAATGACTTGTCCAGGGTCATTCACCTCTTGTTTGAGGTCCAATTTGAAATAAGCCTTTCTGACTCAGGGCCTGATGCTCTCTTCACTGAGTCATGTGGCTGCCTATTATAGGATCAAAGCTTTACAGAAGAAAAAGACTTCAAATGCTGTGTAATCTAAATTACTCATTTTATTATTATCATGAGTTTTTCAAAGCCTTCACTTTACAGATGAAGAAACTGAGGCCCAGAAGTTTTGAGAAACTTGCTCAAAGTCATAGATGGTAAGAGTAGTGGCATGTCTGAATGCCGGGCTTCTTATTCCAAAACAAGTCATCTTTCCATTGGATTTTCCTATTGGGGGTTAAAAACACATTGATTGGGAGTCATTGTGCCTGTTTTGTGTTCCCAGCTGGGGTCCTAACCACTTACCTGAGCCAGGTAGCTACAGCCCATCTCTGATGGTTACTACCTATCTGACATTGGCCAAATCATTTCCTGGAGCCTCAGTTTCTCCAATCTTTAAAAGAAGAAGTTTGATCTGACTAATGACTCCTAAAGTTCCTTTCAGCTTCAAGACTGATAATTATGTGAGGAGATATTATAAGGAAATGTGTTACCTTTTTCTTTTTTAAACAAAAAGCTTTGACATTTAATTCAGGAGTTCAAAAGTTAGAAAGTAATGAACTAGAATGGACAAAGTAATTCCAACAAAGTGGTAGGATGTGAGCCTGGAATGTTGGTCTGCATCCTCAGCATTCCATGTCTTTGAAACCTGACTAGAAGAGGTAATGCAATAATAATAACAATAATAATTATAATAAATCAATGTGACATTGACAAATAATAATCAGTAGTTGACATTATGTTCCAGGCACCATACTAAGTGCTTTAAATGATCTCACTTGATCTTTACAAGAACTCTGGGATGTAGGTATCATTTTTATCTCCATTTTACAGATGGCCAAACTGAGGCAAACAGAGGTAAAGTGACTTGCCCAGAATGACACTGCTATGAACTGTCTGAGACTGGATTGAAAATAAGTCTTCCTGACTCCAGGTTGAGTGCTCTCTCTTTACAAAATCATATATTTTAAGCCAGTCCCTTCTAGCTCTAAAATTCTTTCTTAAAGCTTGATAGAAGGGCACATAAAGGACTTACCTTAGAAGGTGGCAAAGCAGAGGAAATAAGAAGAGTTTAGATGGAAAGTGATAAGAGCAAAGCTAATCTGTTGTTTATTAGGTAACTCTAAGTAACACAGAGGACTTAGCCAGAGAGCTGGTAGGAGATATGACTAGAACAGCTACATCATGGAAAAACTTGATGACCAAATTAGGGGTTCGAACTTCATCCTTTGCAAATACTTTGGTAATTAATAAATCCATAAATAAACAAAAAAATTTTAAAGAGCTTTTATGAATTATCTCCTATGTGCCAGGCACTAAGGATTGCAGAGACGTATCCTGGCCCCCAAGAGCTTCCATTCTCAGAACTTTAGATCACATCTAGAAATGGTCATTAAGCCATTGCTAGACGCCCTCCAGTGAAGGAGAGATCACTTATGCCCATTTCAAAGAGTTTTCATTGTTAGTGAGTTTCTCTTTGCCTCTTATCTTCTGCCCACAGACCATCATTATGACTTTTATGGACGACTGAACACACTTGTTTTTTTTTCATTTATATACTATTCTTTAAAAAATTTTAAAAATATTATCACAGGGCTTGAAGCATAGCCAAGATGGCAATTTGGAAGCAGGGCAACCTGGAATCACTCTGAGAATCCTCTCCAACCAACCCGTAACCTTAAAAATGAATATACAATAACTCCAAGTATTAATTTTAATAAGATTTATTAACAATAACTTTAATTAAGAAGAATAAAAAGACAAAAGTAAAAGCCTGAGTAAAGCCAGCTTTTCCCAGCTGTGCACACAAGAAAAGAGAGCAAGAAGGGAGGGTTACAGCAAACTTATTTACAATTCGTAAGGACGTTTTGTGGATGAAGGGAAAAGGATTCTGGGAGATGAAGTCCAAGGGTTCAAGATTTCTAATTACACAAACCTTAAAATAGAACCTCAAAACAAATACAAGAGTGACAGAACCAACAAGGGGAAGGAGTGAAGTTGTTTTACAGAAAACAATTTGAAAGGTAGGCAGAAAGGGTCCATTTCACTGGTGCAAAAGGGGAGCACCCCTGGCAGCAAAGCTGCATCAAGGATTACTGGCACAAGTCAACAGCAAACTCCCTCCAATTCCATCTACTGTCCCAGGTTCTGAAGCTGGGCACAAGCCAACTTCGAGATCACAAGTGCCTGCCTAAGTCAATAGCAGAGCACCTCACACTCATCTCATGAAACTCCAAGCCCTAACCCAAGCCTACAGTGAAGTCCAAGCCCTAGCACAAGGCAGGCTGTGGTACGCCTGGTGTGTGTAAGCCTAAGGGAAGCCCCAGTGTCCCTGAATAAGCCTATGATGAGGTCCCGAGCTCCACTGCAGAGCAATACACAGTGTACCTGGCTGGTGTAAGCCTAGCATGGAGCTCTGGGCCCCTGCCCAAACCTGCAATGAAGACTCAAACCCCAGCATGACCCCTACACAAGGCAGTCTATGGTGTACCTGTATGGTAATAATCTAAAGGGAGGCCCAGAGCCCTTCCCAAGTCTGTGATAATACTCCAAACCCTAGTACAAGGTAGCCTTCAGTGCTCCTGGTCTGTGTAAGTCCAGAGTGAGGCCCTAAACCCCAGCACAAAGTAGGTCATACTCCACTGAGCTCTGCAACCCATAAGTAAGAGACTAGAGAAGTGGAATGTGCCTTTCAGAGCTCCTAGCCCACAAACCGTCATACCACCATGGAAGAATGAAAACTTATAGAAACTCAAAACCAGAGCTGAGTGTAGAAGGAGAGAAAAACTGAAAGTTAAGGCTCCTCTACCTTGAGAACAGAGCCCACATTTGAGATAAAAGTAAAAGTAAAAAAAAGTTAGGAAAATAAGCAAACAACAAAAATTAAAAAAAAAAACACCTCACTATAGAAAATTACATAGAAACAAAGAAGAACAAAGCACAGAGTCAGAAAGGGGCAATGCGTCCAAAGTAGCCATGTGCAAACCTTCAAAAAAATGGGAATTGGTCTCAGGCTCTAGAAGAGCTAAAAAAAATTAAAAATTAAATAAGAGACATAGAAAAAAATAAGGAAAAAAAGTTGTGAAGAGTGAATCAAACTTTATCTATCAGCAATTTTGTAAGTTAATCAAACAAAAACTTAAGCACCCTTACTTAACCCTAAGTAAGAGTGTTTGCAAGTCACTTGCTAAAGTGGGTGACAACTCCAGAGGTCACTGCCCTGCCCCTGGACGGTGCTAGGTAAATTGAAAGACTGAAATTGGTTCCTGTAAAGTGGAGGAAGGGACAGGAAATGACATGGAAAAAGGACTATAAAAAGTCATGAATTTCCTGTCCAAAGGGACTTTGGCTTCACTTGGGACCTTGGCTCTTGGACTACTTCTTGGAGGACTGCACTTGGATCTTCTTCTTTGGAATTTGGTTTTAGAGGACTTTGCCTTGGGACTTGGCCTTCAGTCTTCCCTTTGGAGTTTGTCTTGGGTGGGTGAGTATCTGGCCTTTCTTTCCTGGCTTCTGGAAAGATTAGTTCCAAAGACTCTTGCCTTGGCTTTGGAGGAGGCTCAGTTGGTGGAACTTTAGCTGAAGACACCACTGGACTTGAGGAAGCCCCTATGGGGCTGAGACTCACTTCACTGGAGAACGGCTAGTAAGCTTGTTAAAATCTAACTCTTTAGCTACATTTTTCCATTTTCACTCTTTCCACCTCTTTGTAAATAAAACCACTAGTAGTCATTTTGACTTTAGTTATAATATGTTTAAATTGGTGACCACAACATTACTAAAGAATTCTCATATTAGCATAAAACCTAAATTTTAAATTCTTACAAAGTGAAAGTGATGTAAGAAGAAAATAACACCTTAAAAAGCAGAATTGGGGCAGCTGGGTAGCTCAGTGGAGTGAGAGTCAGGCCTAGAGACAGGAGGTCCCAGGTTCAAACCCGGCCTCAGCCACTTCCCAGCTGTGTATCCCTGGGCAAGTCACTTGACCCCCATTGCCCACCCTTACCAATCTTCCACCTATGAGACAATACACTGAAGTACAAGGGTTTAAAAAAAAAGCAGAATTGACCAAATGGAAAAGGAGATTCATAACCTCACAGGAGAAAAGAATTCTTTAAAAGTTAAAATTTGGCAAATAGAAGCTAATGACTTCATGAGACAGCAAGAAAGAATAAAACAAAATCAAAAGAATGAAAAAATAGAAGAAAATATGAAATATCTCATTTTAAAAAACTGGACTGGAAAATAGATCCAGAAGAGAAAAATCTAAGAATTATTGGATAACTTGGAAGTCATAAATTAAAAAAAGAAATAAAATCACCACTACTTGTGCCTTGAAATTCTTGAATAAGATTGAAAAATGGAAATAATTCAATGATCACCACCTGTAATAAATCCCCAATGACAACTCCCAGGAATATTATAACCAAATTAAAAGGCTCTGAGGCCAAGGAGAAAATATTGCAAGTAGCCAGAAAGAAACAATTCAAGTATCATGGAGCCACAATCAGATTACACAGAGCTTAGCAGCTTCTGTATGAAAGGATTGAAAGACTGAATATGATATCCTGGAATGCAAAAGAACTAGGTTTACAACCAAGAATCACCTACCCAGCAAAACTAAGTATATTCTTTCAGGGCAAAAAAAATGGTCATTTAATAAAATTGAAGATTTCTAAATATTCCTGATAAAAAGAAGTGGCCTAAACAGAAAATTTGATGTCCAAATAGAAGACCCAAGAGAGGCACAAAAAGGTAATGATAAAGAGAAATTCTAAAGTATTCAATAAAGTCAAAGTGTTTATATCCCTACATGAAAAAAGTTATATTTTTAACTTAAAATTTTTATCACTATTAGAGTAGTTAGAAGTAATATATAATAGACAGAGGGTGTGGGATTAAGTTGTAAGAAAAAGTCAAAGGGTGAAAAGGGAGATTGCACTAGAGAAAAGCAAAGAGAAAAGTGGAATGGGGTAATTTATATCACCTAAAGAGGCATGAAAAAATTTACAACGGAGGGGAGGATGAAGGTGGTGACAGGTATTGCTTAAGCCTTACTTTCATCAGAATTGGCTCAGAGAGGGAATAACAACTATATTCATTTAGATACAGACTACTACCTCACCCTATAGATAAGTAGGACGGGAATAAGATGGGGAGAAAAGGGGAGTAAGAGAAGTGAGGGGGAAGTGGGAGGGTGACTAAAAGCAAAACATTTGTGAGGAAGGACAGAGTGAAAGGAGAGAGAAAGAGAAGAATCAAAATGGGAAACTAAGATGATAGAAAATACACAAAGGGAAATCATAACTGTGAATGTGAATAGGATAAATTCACCCATAAAATGGAAACAGATAGGAGAGTGGATTAAAAACCAAAATCAATGATATGTTGTTTACAAGAAACACATTTAAGGCAAAGACACACACAGAGTAAAAGGTCATGGGATGGAGCAGGATGTATTGTGCTTCAGATGAAGTAAAAAAAGCAGGAGTAGCAATCATGAACCCAGACAAAGCTAAAGCAAAAATAGATCTAATTAAAAGAGATAAGAAAGGAAATTATGTCTTGATAAAAGATAGTATAGATAATAAAGTAATATCAGTACTAAACATATATGTACCAAATGGTACAACCTTCCAATTTCTAAAGCAAAAATTAAGTGAACTTTAGAAGGAAATGAATAATAAAACTATACTAGTGTGGGTCCTCAACCTTCCCTCCTCAGAACTTGATGAATGTGACCAAAAAAATAAACAAGAAAGAAAGAATGGAAGTGAATGAAAAGTTAGATTCAATACGTATTTGGAGCAAATTGAATGGGGATAAAAAGGAATATACATTTTTTTAGCAATACATGGTACCTACACAAAAATTCACCAGGTATTAGGATATAAAAATTTCATGCCCAAATGCAAAAAAAGCATAAATAATAAATGTATCCTTTTCAGTTCATGATGTAATAAAAATTATACTCAAAAAGGAGTATACTTTCCATGGAAAGAAAAAAATTAAAAATTAATTGGAAACTAAATAATCTAATTCTAAAAAAGAGGTGAGTCAAAGAACAAATTATAGAAACAGTCATAATTTCATTAATGACAATGACAATGAGGAGATAACATATCAAAACTTATGGGATATGCCACTTCCCAGCTGTGTGACCCTGGACAAGTCACTTGACCCCCATTGCCCACCCTTACCAATCTTCCACCTATGAGACAATACACCGAAGTACAAGGGTTTAAAAAAAAAACTTATGGGATATAGCCAAAGCAGTATTTAGGGAAAATTTTCTATTTCTGAACACTTAAATACTAGAAAAAAATCAAATTAACAATTCCTAATTAAAGATTAAATTGGAAATCCTAAAAATCAAAAGAAGAAATAAATGAAATTTAAATTAAGAGAATTATTGAACTAATGAATAAGACTGAAATGATTTTGTTAAAAATAGCAAATAAAATAGATAAAGCATTGGTTAATTTGATTTTTAAAAAAAGGAAAGAAGGAAATCAAATTACCAGTATCAAAAATGAAAAGGGTCAATTCACCGCCAATGAAGAAGAAATTAAACAACCATTAGGAGCTATTTGCCCAATTATATGACAATGATTCTGACAATCTAGGTAAAATGGATGAATATTTACAAAAATAAAAATTGCTCAGATTGACAAAAGAGAAAATAGAATACTTGAATAATCCCATCTCAGAAAAAAAAAATGAACAAGCCATCAATGAACTCTAATTAAAAATCTCCAGGGCCAGATGGAGTCACAATTGAATTCTTTCAAATATTTAAAGAACAATTAATTCCAATTATATAGATAGATAGATAGATAGATAGATAGATAGATAGATAGATAGATAGATAGATAGATAGATAGATACACACTACTTGGAAAAAATAGGCAAAAAAGGAATCCTACAAAATTATTTTTATGACAAAAATATGGTGCTGATAACCTAATCCAGAAAGACCAAAAATAGAAGAATGAAATTATATACAATTTCCTTAACGAATATTGATGCACAAATTTTATACAAAATACTCACAAAGAGACTACAGCAATAAATCACAAGGATCATTCACTATGATCAGGTAAGATTTAGATCAGGAACCCAAGGCTGGTTTAATATTAAGAAAACCATCAGTATAATTGACCCTATCAGTAATCAAACTAACAGAAATTACATGATTATTTCAGCAGATGCAGAAAAAGTCTTCAACAAAATACAACAGCCATTCCTATTAAAAACACTATCTAGCTAAAACCATCAGAAAATATCATCTGCAATGGGGATAAATTAGAAGCCTTCCCAATAAGATCAGAGATGAAGCAAGGATGCCCATTGTCACCACTATTATTTAATGTGTACTGGAAATGTTAGCTTTAATAATAAGAGAAGAAAAATAAATTGAAGGAGTTAAAGTAGGTAATGAGGACATTAAAGTGTCATTCTTTGCAGATGATATGAAGGTATACTTAGAGAATCCTAGAGAATCAACTAAAAAACTAATTGAAATAATAACTTCAGCAAAGTTTCAGGATACAAAATGAATCCACATAAATCACCAGCATTTCTATATCTTACCATCAAAGTCCAGTAGCAAGAATTAAAAAAAATTCCATTAAAAATCACTCTAGACAATATAAAATACTTGGGAATCTATCTGCTAAGACAATCACAGGAATTACATGAACACAATTACAAAACACTTCTCACCCAAATAAAGTCATATCTAAACAATTAGAAAAATATTAATTACTCATGGGTAGGTTGAACTAATATCATAAAATGACAATTTTACCTAAATTAATTTGCGTGTTCAGTGCCACACCAATAAAACTATCAAAAAAATTTATAGAACCAGAAAAAATAATAAAATTCATCTGGAAGGGAAAAAAAAAGATAAAAAAAAATATCAAGGGAATCAATGAAAAAAAGTGAAGGATGGTGGCCAATAGTGCCAAATCTCAAATTGTACTATAAGGCAATAATTATCAAAACAATCTGGCACTGGCTAATAAGTAGAATGATGAATCAATGGAATAGATTAGGGGCAAAAGATCTTAGCAATCTAGTGTTTGATAAACTCAAAGATCCCATCTTTTGGTATAAAAATTCTCTATTTGGCAAAAACTATTGGGAAAACTAGAAAACAGTATGATAGAAACTAGACATAAATCAATATCTCACACCTATACCAACTTAATGTCAAAATAGGTATATAATTTAGCCATATAAGGTGATACCACAAATAAATTAGAGGAACATAGAATAGTTTATCAGTCAGATCTATGGAGAAGGGAAGAATTTATGACCAAATAAGAAATAGAGAACATTACAAGATGCAAAATGAATAATTTCTACTTACATTATTTTTTTTAATTGTGCAAAGAAAACCAAAGTAACCAAGATTAGAGGGGAAACAACAAATTGGGAAAAAAATTTTTTGTAACAAGGTTTTCTGATAAAGGTCTTATTTCTCAAATATATAGAAGACTAAGTCAAATTTGTAAAAATACAAGCTATTCCCCAACTGACAAATGGTCAAAAGACACGAACATTTTTCAGATGAAGAAATCAAAGCTATCAATAATCATATGAAAAATGTTTTAAATTAACCTTGATAAATGTAAACAATGCTGAGGTGCCATTTCACACCTATCAGACACCACAACAGTAAAGGAAAGTAATATATGTTGGAGGGGATGTGTCAAAATTGGGGCACTTGTGCATTGTTGGTGGAGTTGTGAACTGACCCAACCAGTTAGGAGGGCAATTTGGAACTATGTCCAAGGGGCTATAAAACTATACCAACCCTGTGATCCATTAATACCACTAGTGGTTCTGTAGGTCAAAGAGTTAAACAAAAATGGTGTGGGGTGGTAAAGGACCTACTTAAACAAAAGTACTTATAGCAGCCCTCTTTGTGGTGGCAAAGAATTGGAAACTGAGGAGATTTCTATCAATTGGGGGAATGACTGAGCAAGTTGTGGTATATGATGGTGATGGAATGCTACTGTACTGTAAAAAATGATGAACAGGATAATTTCAGAAAGAGCTGGAAAGACCTGCATAATTTGATGCAGAGTGAAATAGGTAGAACTATGAGAACACTGTATATAGTAACAGCAATATTGTGGAATGATCATGGTGAGAGTTAGCTACTCTCAGCAATATAATGATTCAGGACAATTCTGAAGGACTTATGACAAAGAATGTTATTCACCTCCAGAAAAAGAACTGTTGGAATCAGAATGCGGATCAAAGCAGGCTATTTTTCACTTTACTTTATTTGGGGTTTTGATTTTATATGAGTGTTATCTTACAACATCGAACAATATGGTAATGGGTTTTGCATAATACTCTGATCAAATTGCTTACTATCTCTAGGAGGGAGGAGGGAGGAGAGAAGGGAGGGAGGGAGACAATTTGGATCTTATAACTTCTGAAAACTCATGTGGAGAATTTTTATTGCATGTGTTTGGAAACCTTTTCATTCTCAGTTTGAGCTTTCTTAATTCCTACATTCCATCTTCACATGAAAGTCAGTAAGACCTGAGTTCAAATCCAGCCTCAGATATTTGCTAGCTGGGTGACACTGATCAAAAGGCATCACTTCTCTGAACTTCAGTTTTCTTATATATAAAATGAGAAGAGGATTATAATAGCACCAACCTACCAGGGTGTGAAAACCAGATGAGATTATTCATATCTCTCTCTCTCTCTCTCTTCCTCTCTCTCTCTCTCTCTCTCTCTCTCTCTCTCTCTCTCTCTCTATATATATATATATATATATATATATATTTCCATGTCTATATATCATTCCACAAAGCTTAAGTGGATATATAAATGATATTTGCTATTAATAATTTTCAGCAGGAATCCTCCACTTTCCTGGGCTCCCCGTCCAGCAGTCCTGGAGTCAGAGAAAGGAAGAGGTCATTTTTTTCTGCTGATAGACAAACAGCTACATCCTCTTGGGAACAAGCCTCCTTAAAGACTCATCATGTAGCTCTTTTAGTAAACAGTTAATCATGCGAGACTTGACATATTGTGATTGCATCACAGTGTTTAAATTTGGGGTATAATTAAACATATGGGAGAACATCACTGCTAAATATGCATTTTGACTTTAACACAAGACAAGCCATAAGAGGAGGTGGATTCCTTGGGATTCGGCTTTAGAACTGCAATAAAGGTAAATACGGGAGCCGGATCATTTATTTCGATGATTGTCTTTGTGCCCCAGAGCCCAGCCCAGTGCTTGATGCAGAGTAGATGCTTAAGTGATGGGTATTGATTGAGTGAATCCTGGGGTGCTGGGCTTGAGGTGGTCGGGAACTAGTATGGGGGTGGAAGGGGAGGGAAAGCCTTTGGTTTCAACTCTTTGGTTGTTTTTATTCAATTCAACTCAACCAGAATTTATTCATTATTTACTACTACAAATAAGTTCATTGAAGAACAAGACATTGCACAAAAGTCATTTAAAGCAGGACGAGCAGAAATGGATAATGCCCCATTTCAGGGACAGACAGCTTCTCCAGGGCTTTTTCTATACAGTACAAACTCTGATGAGCCCTGCCCAGCTGTAAGCCCCTCGCATGGGTGCCATGATGGATAGCAGGCCAGTCTTCTAAGGTTTTCACCAGCTTCAGTCCAAGGAGATGCAAATTGAAAGGCAGACACATACACACACACACAGAGCTATGGGCAGGATTATGTTTTTCATGTGTGTTCATAAGATCATAACTTTAGACCTGGAAAGGACCTTAGAGGCCATTGTTGCCGAATGAAAGCTTACGTTTCTCTAAATTTGAAAGTAACTTTAGGGGGGCAGCTGGGTAGCTCAGTGGATTGAGAGCCAGGCCTAGAGACAGGAGGTTCTGGGTTCCAATCTGGCCTCAGACACTTCCTAGCTGTGTGACCCTGGGCAAGTCACTTCACCCCCATGATCTAACCCTTACTGCTCTTCTGCCTTAGAACCAATACACAACAGTGATTCTAAGATGGAAGGTAAGGGTTTAAAAAAAAAGTAACTTTAGAGATCATCAAAACAGGAAGACCCAGATTCAAATCCTGTCTGAGACATTTGCTCGCTATTCCATCCTGGGCAATTCGGTCAAGTTCCTAGTGTCTCAGTTTCTTTATATGCAAAATGAGGAGCTGGACTTGTTGTTCTTTAAGTTCCCTCCTTGCTCTATGAAACTGAGGTCTCAAGGCGGGAAGTGACTTACCCAAAGTCACACAGATTATATGTAGGAGAGCTGAGATTTGAACCCACATCTTCTGATTCCAAGCCCAAAGCTTGTTTTCTGTGGTGCCACACAGCTACCACATAGTACTTTGAGACTGGCCAAATGCTCATGTCTCTTGTCTCATTTGATCCTCAGTGTGGGATGGGTACTACAATGTTATTCCAACTTTACAAATGAGGCAGTTCAAGCTCAGAGAGATGATGCGATTTCCCTGGCTCATAGTCGAGCCTATCAAAGATGAGATTCGAATCCAGATCTACTCTGACTGAGTACAGAACTCACTCCTCGTTTAGAGGGACTGTGATCTGTATTGGTCAAGAATGGTCTCATTTAGATGACATTTTGGTTCCTTCTTTTGTCATCTGGGAATTTTCTCCATCAAAAAAGTGGAGAAGAACTTTGTCAGACGAATCAGCTAGTCGTATGTTCAGGCGAGAAGGGGTCAGAGGGTCCCTTCAGTTTTCCTAAGAATGTGACTGATTTCCCAGCCCATAGCGGCTGCCTTTGGTCTCTGCCATCTGGTACTTCATGTGCCCGTGTCTTTGGATACAGAATCATGGCTCTTGCCTGGACACAAGGCAGAAATAGGCTTTGAGGAGACGCTGGATCATACAGAGAAAAAGGACTAAGAAATGCCTCCTAGCCATCCTCCCCTCTCCCCTGGCCTTGGTGAGATGTGTGATCAGTCCATGATGGATGGCTGTAGTCACTGAACCCTCACGTGTGGCTAAGTCAGTCCATTAACAGAATATAAGAGTCAGCATAACCAATGAAGAAGCCCATTAGGTGACGAGCTTCCTTGACAAGATTGATGGCCTGGGCCAGCCGAGATCACCATTAGGGACAAAACCCTCCCCTCCTCCCCACCAATTCTCTTTTTCTAACCTCTTTCTCGACATTGAAGAATGACGAAAAAATGAGCGCAAGGAGCAGGGTTTGGACCCAAACAATCTTTCGGTCCCAAATCCCATTGGAATGTCCGTTGTTGTTTAGTCCCGGACTGTGACACTGACATGATACGCATTCTTGGGGGAGATCTTTCTGTTTAATCCACTGGAAGAACACCCATTTTTTCCCTCTGGACCTGGTGTCAGAGCTGGCCTCTAGAAACAACGATTATAAAGGTGTTGTAGCTCGGGTCGTTCTAGAGAAAATGGACAGTCTTATCTTAGAGAAGATGGAAAAAAATCTTGGGCTTCATGAGAAATGATTAAGACAAAGCAAGAGTTAGCTCATGGTAGCTTGGCCAATTGGGGTATAGGATACAGGCTTTTGGAGAGCAGGGACTGTTTTCCACTATTTCAGTCATTCCCAGCACCTAACACAGGGCTGGACCCTTCTCGCCTTCTATCTTTTCATGTGGTCTCATCTGTGTTGGGAGCTCTGTGCTGTGGAAATGGCCTCTATCCATGGCAGTCAACAATTTATGGGTCTCTTGGAGCCTTACAGATTTCCCCAGGGTGCTCAAGGGTTAAGTGACTTGCTCTGGATAAAGTACCATCTGTGACAGAACCCGAACCCGAGTTTTCCTGACTCAAAGATGATGCTCCATCCACAATGGCTCTTTGCCCTGCGCAGATTAGATTGGATTGGATAGGACAGGAACAACTCATCCCGAGACTATGACTCTTATGCAGTCATCAAGCCAGCCATTTTTTTCCTGTCAAATTAAAGGTGTTTGGGGCCATCTTAACAACGTATTTCTGCTGTCAATCTTACTGATCCAATTCAATCAATATCATTGTGTCTAACATTGTACTGAATACCTTGGAGATCCCAAAAGAAACATGTCAGTCCTTGAAGATTTTTAACTAGGGGAGATCTGACCACATTAATCCATTGCTCTGGCTCCCTATTGCCTCTAGAATAAAATAGACACTCCTCAGCCTGGCATCTAATGCCCACTCCAATCTGATTCCAACCTACTTTTCTGCTAGTATTTTTCATTGTCACTTTTCAGTAATTATTATTATTAAAAATAATAGATGAGGGGGCAGCTGGGTAGCTCAGTGGATTGAGAACCAGGCCTAGAGTCAGGAGGTCCTAGGTTTAAATCTGGCCTCAGACACTTCCCAGCTGTGTGACCCTGGGCAAGTCACTTGACCCCCATTGCCTACCCTTACCACGCTTCTGCCTTGGAGCCAATACACAGTATTGACTCCAAGACGGAAGATAAGGGTTAAGAAAAAAAAAATAGATGACATTACATAGCACTCACCATGTGCCAGGCACTGTGCTAAGCACTCTGTAAGATTTAAATTCATACCCAATAAGTCCAAGTATTATATTTATAAGGTTTATTAATAATCACTTGAAGTAGAAATAAAATAAACTAAAAGAAATAGAAGTTCAAACCTAATTATCTTCCAAATCCGGCCTCAGACACTTCCCAGCTGTGTGACCCTGGGCAAGTCCCTTGACCCCCATTGTCCACCCTGATCACTCTTCCACCAAGGAGCCAATACGCAGAAGTTAAGGGTTTAAAAAAAAAAGCAAACCTAATTATCTAACAAAAAATAAAGCCACATGAGTAAGTTCTCCACTTTCTGCCGCTGCAATCAAGGGAAAGAGAGTGAGGCGAGACTACACAAAACTTATATCCTCCCTATGTTAGCACGTAATGTGACAAGGAACATGGAATACTGGGAGAGAGAGTTTCTGGGGAGCAGATCCTCATTATACACCTCTACAGGTATTACTCAATTTGATTCTCACAACTGTGAGAGAGATGCTATTCTTCTCCCTATGTTGCAGATGAAGAAACTGAGATAGACAGAGGTGAAGTGACTTAGCTAATAAGTATCTGAGGCTAGACTGGAAGTCGGGCCATCCGGTGTCCAGACCCAACCTTCCATCCCATGAGTCTCCCAGCTTTTCCTCCCCTCAACATGCCACCTCGGGATCTGTACAGACTTTTGCCCACAATGTTGCCCTCCCTCATTTCTGCCTCTTAGGATCAGCTTCCTACATCTTCCTGGTTTCTAGAGCACCCTTCTTCTACTTGATATTTCTTTTTTTTTTTAAACCCTTGTACTTTGGTGTATTGTCTCATAGGTGGAAGATTGGTAAGGGTGGGCAATGGGGGTCAAGTGACTTGCCCAGGGTCACACAGCTGGGAAGTGGCTGAGGCCAGGTTTGAACCTAGGACCTCCCATCTCTAGGACTGACTCTCACTCCACTGAGCTACCCAGATGCCCCCTGCTTGATATTTCTGATTGAAATCCAAGCCCTGCCTCACACTCGGGAGAAGGTAAACTCCACTCATGCATAGACTGTTTCATTTTTGTCTTTCTATCTCTAGCTAGCACTCAGGAGAGCTTCATGTTCATTAGGGAGCTGTCCATAGGGTCAGGAAGACCCTTAGCTCTAATCCTGCCTCTGACACACATTTACTGTGTGGCCCTGGGTAAGTCACCTACCTTCAAGGGCTTCAAGCCAGTTATGTCAGATTCAAATAGAAATGTCATTTTTTGGCTTTTTCCCCCCTTAATTTGTTATTTTGTTTTCCCAATTCCATGTAATAACAATTTTTTTACATACTTTCTGAACCGATAAGATCCAAATCGTTTCCATCCCTCCCTTCTCCCTGAGATGGTAAGCAATCAAACAGAAAGATCATTAATCCGAATATAAGAATCCCTTTCGGCTATGGCCTACTTTACTTTTAACGATGTAACGTCATCTCTGTTGATTGTATTTTTATTTTTTTAGATAAATATTTTCCTTGCATGTGGCTTTGTTGGACGCTTCTGCTCCAGACAACTAAGACTAAGAATTGTTAGAACGGGTTCTACTAGGCCTTAGGAGGAGAAGCTCTTGGCCAGGAGATGCCTCTAGGAATGAAATCCCAGGCAGGTCCATACCCAGAACTTTTCATGATGTCTTGTACACCATAGGTGGTCAATCATTGCTGTTCACGCCTAACTGAGAAGAAGGGACTCACGAGGTTATTAGCTAGATGAAACCTTTACTAAAGGGACAACTTGGACTGAGAAAGAAAGAAAGAGTTCGATAGAGGGAAAGGCTTTACAGAAAGGGAGAGCTGAGAGCCATCTCTTGACCAACGGGGAGGATGAGCATGTATAGAACATAATGGAGAGGCAGGTACTGGACAGCCTATAGAAGAAAGTTCAAAGGTGGGTTCTGGAGACAAGCAGGGATAGGAGTCTAAATAGAGTGTAACACATGCATTGGGGAGTGTATGGGGAGTAAGGCTGGATTACTGGGGTACCCTGCATGCTAGAATGAGTTTGGACTTGAGGGGAGGAGCAACAGAGGAACAATGTGGGTTCTTTAGTAGGGACGAGATCTAATATTGGTAGTTGGTATGGTGCCATCATGAAGGTGACTGAAAACACCAGATCAATCGTTTCCCAATCTGGTGTTTTTCTTCATATAGACATAAACAAAGATAGAGCAGATGGGAAATTAGAGAGCAGTCTTTCAGTCTTTCATTGGAAGCAGGGTATCAGGGTAAAGAGGTGAGGCTCTCATTTGTCTCCCTTCTCAAGTTGGGCCATCAGGAGATGAATTGTTTCGTTGTGAAAGGGCAAGAGATGCAGTACGTTGGGCACAAAGACTCTAATTTGTTAGATGATTTCAAAGGGTCACAAGCATTGGGCAGGTTCTCCTAGAACCTTGGTGCTTACCCACAAGGATCATATAATTTAAAAGAGGAAATAAGATGCTGAGTAATTGGGAAAACAATGACTTAAGAATGTTGGTTATTTTGTATGTGTTTGTATTCATGCCTGGTGATGCCCTTTTTCACTATAAACTCGTAGAGGGCAGGGATTCATTTGCTATTTTCTTTGAATCCCTGGAATCGAAAACAGCATCTGGCACATACTAGTAGCTTGACAAATGCTGTCTGCTCCATTTTCTGTTTTTCTTTCCTAAGAAAAACACCAGATTGGAAAGGGCTGATCTACAGTTTTCAGCCACCTTGATTGTTGATTCATTCATTAACTGATTTCAGTATTGAATGGCTGCCTCCATGAAGAAGGATTACATTTGTTCTTCTTGACCCTGGAGGACATCATGAAAGAGCAATTATTGGAAGTTACAAAAAGACAAATTTCATCTTAATGCCAAGGAAAACTTCTTAGAAATCAAGAATCCCAAAATGGAATGGGTTATTCCAACTCTCTGGAGTTCTTTGAACAAAGGCTGGATGACCACTCCTCAGGGATGATGGGGAGGATGCATTGCCAGGTGTGTGTGTGTGTGTGTGTGTGTGTGTGTGTGTGTGTGTGTGTGTGTTGTATTATATGATTTCTACAGACCTTTCCAGCTTGGAAATTTTGAGGTCCTGCGATATGAACCACATCTTCTCTAGAGCTGTGCCTGTTGGGAACTAATTTGCATAAACACTGATTTCTACATTTGCAACTGTATACAGCTTGATTAGCAGTTCAAATGGAAATGTTCAAAAATCCTGTGAATCCGTTTGCATATTCTATCAATGATTTGTGGATTTGTCCCATACATCTCAAAATAACCCAGAATTACTCATCCACTCTCTGAGAGCCTGGTAGGATTTCATAGATGCTGGTGATTTATGGACCAATTAGTTATCTCATCTCAAGATCACAGAGCTTTTGGAGGTTAAAACTCATTTGCACTATGGTTGAAAATCATGGGATGCCCAAATCTCTGGAGATGGACAATTCTCCCAGAGATCTGGAAGAGTTAGCACAAAGGACACCGGAGGTTTGTAACATTATACATAATGGCATGCAAAGAAAGAGGCAGGGGAAAAGTTCATTTGGATCAGCCAGTCAGTCAGTCAACAAGCATTTGCTAAACTCTAGAGCAGGGGTTCCCAAATTTTTTTTGGCCTACTGCCCCCTTTCCAGAAAAAATATCACAGCCCCATTCACCACCCCAAAATGCACCTGTGGCATCACTGCCTCTCTGGATCGCTGCAGCACCCACCAGGGGGCGGTGGTGCCCACTTTGGGAATCACTGCTCTAGACATACAAAGAAAGACAAAATTGGAGACAGTGAGGTGGCTCAGTGGACTGAGAGCCAGGTCTAGAGATGCAAGATTTGAATCTGGCCTCAGACACTTAGGAGTTGAGAGAGTCACTTAAATTCTCACTGCCTAGCCCTTACCACTCTTCTGCCTTAGAACCAATACACAATATTGACTCTAAGATGGGAAATAAGGGCTTACAAAAAAAGAAAGACAAAATAAGGGCCTCTGCCCTCAAAGAGCTTATGTTCTAAGAGGAAGAGAAAGCTTTGTGTTCTATACCGTGTAAATGGAGGTAATCTCCAAAAGAGTGAGGATGAGGATCAAAAGAGGATGATCTGTGAATTGTCTTGTTGATCTCATTACTTGAACTTTCCCCCAAACCCTCCCCTATTGTGGTGGAAAACACCATTATCTTCCCAGTCACCCAGGCTTAGTGTCATCCATCTCCTAACCCTCGCCCATCCCAAGCATCCTGGCAGTCTTGGTTTCACCTTCCCAATGGCTCTCAATACCTCCCTTTCTGTCCACTCATACGGTGGCCACCCTCCCTCCCTCCAGCCCCTCATCACTTTTCACAGTTATGATTATAATAGCTTCCAATAAATCCACCAGCCGCTGTTGTCTCCCTCTCTTTAATTCATCCTCCAGTAGCTGCCAAATTGAAATCCCTGAAGCTCAGGTCCAGCCATGTCATTCCCTTAATCAATAAAATGAAGTTATTCTCCATTAGTTAGTTATAGGAACAAATATTAGTTCCTGTTGATCTCATTTTAAAAATTGTCATCTCTAGAATAAGTGAGATTGACTGGCTGACCTCTAAGATCTCTTCCAGTCCTATCACTGTGATCCTGATCCTCAGTGTAGCCAAGTTAAATGTTCCTTAATGTAGGAACTGTGCTAAGGCAGGGTCCCATGGTCTCTTGCTCAGAGCCCATTTACTCTCATTTTACATACAATTCTCTCTGGTTATCTGGATCCTGAATCCAGAATGGATTAGAAGCTGTCAGTTTAGAAGGAAAGAGGCTGCTTGAGATAGTTCACTGACAGAAGCAGGGGAAGTCACTGAGAAAGAAAAGTGAAAAACAGTAGATAAAGAGTCCAAAATCCCAGCAGTTTAAGGTCAGTGAGTGTAGTGAGAGGCACATCATTGAATAACCAACCTTTGTGACAGTAATCCTAAGCCTGCCAGCAAACATTAAATGACACTTGCTGTCTTGTGTTAAAGAATTCAAAAAGGAGAAGCTAGGAAGCTCAGTGGATAGAAAGCCAGGTCTAGAATCAGAAGGTCCTGGGTTCAAATCTGACTGCAGGAACTTCCTAGCTGTATGACCTTGGGCAAGTCACTTGACCTCAGCTACCTAGTCCTTACCACTCTTCTGCCTTGGAACTGATACTTTGTATTGATTCTGTATAATTGGAAAATCTTAACTCCATCTTCCAGAATTCTTTTTCATTACCCAGCATCCTTTTCCCTTCATCCCCAAGTTGTGTGCTTACATTGTTTATATACAGTTGTGGGTCACTCCACCTCTTGCTCTCTCTTTTCCTGTATGTGTGGCTGGGAAAGCTGGCTTTTTACTCTAGCTTTTTATGTTAGTTATTATTAATAAATCTTATTAAATATAATACTTCTAATACTGGATATTAATTTTGCTTCTCACATTTCTAAAACAGAAGGTAAGGATCTCTTTAAAGCATTCAGAAAATGGGCAATATACCATGAAAAACGACTATTAAAAAATAAACATTTGGTACTTAGAGGAATAAATTCTGAGATACTCCAAAAACCCAATTATGCAGAAGAGAATTATGCAGGGCTCCAGTTGGATGAGTGGCCAATATTTGCACCAATATTTGCAGAAATACGTCCTTTGTCCTTGAGGAGAACTCACCACCGTTCCGTCGTCACTCTGGCTAGCCGCGCCACATCCAATCATCTCTGGGGCAGATGTTAGCATTACTTAAGAGATTAAATGACATGCAGAAGACAGGATGAGCACAGGCAGGTCATGCCAGCTGCCAGAAGGAACGGCTGGATTGTAAAGAAATATGGCGTTGAAAGTGGACATGATAGATGAGGAGCTCGGTAAGTGATGGCCCAGCTTTTTGCCATCAAGAGACACACTGTGAGAGGACTAGTCATGGACCAATAAGTAGCATGTAGACCTTGAATTCAGGTCTCTTGAGTCAAAGTAATTACATTATAGCCTTGAAGGATGTAAGCTTTGGAAGGGACCTCAGTGGTCATCGAGTTCAACCTACATGCAGAAGTCCCCACGCCAGCCTATCAACCTTTGGTCAACCTGACTCCCCACCTCTTTTGGCTCTAATTCTTTAGATTCTTCCCCCTGACATTAGCCCGAGTTTTCTTTTTTCTTTTCTTTTTTAATCTTTTACCCTCTGTCTTAGATGCAATACTAACCAATTAGTGGCAAGGCAAAAGATTGGTAAGGGCTAAGCAATGGGGGTTAAGTGACTTTCCCAGGGTCATACAGTGAGAAAGTGTTTGAGGTCAGATTTGAATGCAGGACCTTCTATTTCCCGCTGGGTCATCTGGCTGTTCCCAGCCTAAGTTTCTGAAACAGCTACGCACTGCTCCTGAGTCGGTCCTTGGGCCAAAAAGGACAAGTCTAGTCCTACTTACACTTTACAGCAGCCATCAAGTCCTTCTTGAGTCTTCTTTTCTTCAGACTAAACATTTCCCGTTCCTTTAATTGATTATCAGGGTCTTTACCCATCCTGATTGCCCCCTTGTCAGCCTACCCCGATACTCTTCTTAAATCACGGTGCCCAGAACTGAACACACGGCCTTGGATCCTGTCTGATGAGACCCACCAATCAAACGCAGAGCATCATTACTTCTGGAAAGCGTGTGCCCATTGATCGCCTTGTGGCTCCAGTTGCCATTCCCGTGACTTTCCCAACCCCAGATCCCTTTGCCAACTTTCTCCTCTACTAAAATGGAAGCTCTTTGAGGATGCAGGAAGCTCACACTAATCTGTGCCCCCTTTGGGTCCCCCAAACAAACTTTCGATTGTAAAGCAAAAGATCTCAAGACTGAAGCTGATGCAGGGTGGAGACGAGTTCTTTGTTTTTCTGCAAGCAAACCTCTTGGGAGGTGGAGTGATCAAACGAGCCATGTGGAGAAAAGTGTCCGCGTGCGTCCAGAAGACCTCCTCTTGGCCTGCCTGAGACCCGAGTTCTACAATCAGAGAGCCTTGGGAAAGGGCCATCGTGGAAAGCAGAAACGGAGGGAGGGGACAGACAGGAAGTCGACTTCTTTTCCCGTAACCCTGGGCATCGGAGAGCCTATGTGGCTGGAGCTCACCAGTGACACGTCTCTGCCCCATTTTTTTGCCATTTAATAAATAATAATAATAAAATTAAGATAGAGTCTCCAGAGAATTTGAATGGTATTAAGAACATCGGCTCGTCTCTTTTAAGCTCTTCCCAGATCTTAGCACAGTGCTTGGCTCATAATTAACATTTCGTTAATGATTTTAATTAGTTATTCATTTCTACATGCCTATGTACATCCACTCATGCCATGTTCTATCAGGGGTATATGATAGCCCCTGAGGACTCTCTACTGGAAGAGAAATCAGCCTAGTTCTGCTTGGCCCCAGAGAGGTTCACAGACCCAGGAATGACGGGGATAGTGGCAAAGGCCGTGATTCAGGCTTGAAATCAAGAAAAACTCCTGAGCCACAAAAGCTGACCCGAAGTGGTATGGAAGGCTGTGAAAGATGGTGGGGGACCCCCTTACAAGCCATGAAGTGGAAGCTCCACGGTCTCTTGTCAGGAGGGCTGCAGATGTGGTCCAGCCTTGATGCCCACCAACGTCCCTTTGAACTCTGCCACTCGAACCTTGGCTCCTGCACTTATTACCTGTATGATTTATTTTGAAATAACCTTCCCTTCCATCTTAGAACCAATACTGTGTTTTGCTTCCTAGGAAAAATAATGCTAAGGTCTAGATAGCAGGGATTAAGTGATTTGGCCAGGATAACATAGGTAGGAAGTGTCTGAGGCCAGACTTGAACCCAGGACCTCCCATCTCCAGCCTGGCTCTCAAGCCACTGGGCTACCCAGCTGCCCCCTCCCACCATGTGATCTTGGGAGAGATTCTTTCCCTCTGGGGACTCGACATCCTTTTGAAAAAATAGAAGCTCGGCCTGGGCATCTCCTTCTGCCCCTCCCCAACCGCCCGAGCTCAAACCCCGCGCGTGATCCCTTCATCTCAGGAACTCTGACGTCGCTCCGTCTGGCCTGCTGGCTAAGCCGCTAGTTTCTTCGGCTCTCACGGGGAAGCCAGCACAGGCGTCCGGGGAAAGCCGAGTGAAATCCCTCTTGTGCTCAGCCAGAGGTGGCCCCCCATCCTGGCCTCCACCTCGCATCCATGACGGTCTCCAAGATTCTGGGCAGCAGCGGCCAGCCTCCTTACGCTTTCCGCCTCTGAAGATTTCCTCTTCCCAGCTTCAATTCTGCCAATACCGGAGAGTTGTGGCTCTTCCAGGCATGACCTGACTTTAAAGCATCCCTCCCCGCCCCATTATCCATCTCGCTAAGGCACAGTGCAGCCTGTCTCCATGGCCATCTTCTCCTACTTGCCAGCCTGCCCAGTTGCCATGGAAACCCCAGGTCTCTGCATCAGGACCGGGAGCTTTTCTAACAGGCCAGAGCCTGGGTGAGCCCAGTGAGGGAGAGGAGTGTGTAATTGTCTTATAAATGCTTCCACACCGATTGTCTCTGTCGGGGCAGGGATGGGCGGGGGGGCAGGTTGTGTCCTTTCCTACGATGAATGGTGCTTCCCTCTCATGGCTGGGCTTTCCTGTGCCTCGTGTCTTTGTCTGCCATACTCGAACGGCTTCCGATAAAAATAAAAAAAGAACAGAAAGCTCTCGTGACTCCTTTCCCAGGGTCTGGTAATTGATTTAATTGGAGTTTGAGTAGGATTTGGCTCCAGAACCTTAACACACCAGCTTAGCAAGGATTATTCTGCGTGATTGCCCAGCCTCTACTTGTAGTGAGCAGAAAGCTGCTCAGTCCAAGAAGAGTCATGTTTCCCAACTGGCCCCCAGCAGGGCCCCGAGGTCTAAAGAAGCTCTGGGGACTTGGAGTCCAACAAGGCTGGGACCTGAGTGAGTTCCTCCCACTTCGACATTCTCTTTGGATCTTTGGGAGACGAGTTAAAACAAAACAAAGCACGAGACACTAGTAGAGGCTGGCAGTTACATCCTTCAGCTAATCCTGCAGGCATAGTTAAGAATTTAGGCGCCCCAAGGGGGCCTGGGAGGCTTCAGCCTGCCGCCATCCATCCCAGGGGCTCCCAGTCATCACTGCTCCCAGGTGAGCCAAAGAGAAAGCAGAAAAGGGAAAAAAAATGAGAGAGACGAAGGGGGGGGGCGGGGATCCAAGGAGGCTTTAGGGAGATGAGGCTGGAGGGTGGACCTCTAACCCCGGGCGGTGAGCTCAACCCCATTGGGCTAGTTTCATGCCTTTAGACAGTGTGGTGCAGTAAAGAATACAATATCTGGAATCCAAAGGTTCATAGCCTTAGAACACGAAGGGATCTTGGAGATACCTAACCCAACCTCCTTGATTTGCAGCCTAAGAAACTGAGGTCCAAATAAGAGATGCCAGTTGCTGATGGTCATGTAATTCGCTTAATAAGGGGCATCCACATTCTGGTCTTCTGATTCCTAATGGGTCATTTTTTTTCTAATAAAACAGGCAGAGGACCTAGGATTGGGATCCATTAGGTTCTGCCAGTTCCTATCTGAGTGACCTTGGGAAAGTCATGAATCTCTCTCAGTCTCAGGTTCTGCAAATGTAAAATGAGGGTTTGGACCAGGTATTCCTCATGTTCCTTTCAGATTGAAATCAATGATCTTAGAATGAGATTCAAGGTGTCCAATAAGATCCAGGGGGGATATTTCTTCTTTCCTCCATCCCTTTGTTCCCTCCCACCCCTTGTTTTATAGGTCTTTGGGACCAATCTCCAGAGCTTTCCACTCTCATTCTCCTCATTCCATTCTTGGAGTCCCTTTCAATCAGTTTGAAACCTGGAAGGAATTGTCCCTCATGACCCTGACAAGTGCCCTTGGTGATAACCCAAGTATCCAGGGGAGCCCTGTGTGCCCCGGGAGTCCAAAATGAGGCTTTAGGACAGACTGGGTATGGAGGGAGGGGAACGTGACCAACTCTATTGCCAATCACTAGTGTATTCAGGACCTATTCTGGCAGGAGAGTTAAAAATAACCCCTCTGATGACTGAAGTGTTGGGCTCTGGGACATCTGGTCTCGCTGTCATCCTTGTCCCTTATGCTGCTGTCACAAGGAGGAGGCAGCTGGGGCTCTGATGGACCAAGGGCACCCTCCACCATCAGACCTGAGGGGTGAGGATATGCATTTCTTTTCCTCTTTTTCTCTGCTCATGGTTCAATTTATCTCCCATCCCAGCCCCTGCTGACTTTCCTGATGACTTTGCACCAATCTGGATTTTGGCTGTCTTCTTGCTCTGTTCTGCTGCCGCTGCTCCCAAGTGTCTTCCGATGCCTGACTGCAGATCTCATGGCTTCCAAAACAACTTATTTGGTTCTCCCTGGGACTGTATGTGAATTCTCATCTGGCTGGTTCTCCCTTGGCCAATGTCAGAGCATTCTTTAGACCCACTTTCAAGGCTAATGATCCTGGCTCGGCTGAATCTTCCTTAATTCCTAGAGCTGAAGATTCTGATGAGATTCTAAACTCTAAAGTAAACATTTAGATAGATCCTTGATCTCCTCAATGTGACTATTCCCTCCCACAGGACTGATTGTAACCCATGGAGCTAGGCAGCAAGGCGATACAATGAATGGAGCATTGAGCCTAGTCAGAAAGACCTGAGTTCAGATTTGGTCTCAGACATTCTGATCCTGGGCAAGTCATTTAACCTTAGTCTGTCTCATTTTCTTCAACTGTAAAATGGAGATGATAATAGCATCTAGTTCTCAAAGTTACTGCAAGTTCTAAATAGGATATATTTGTAAAGCACTTAGCACACAGTCCATGGCACATAGTAAGCATTTCATAATAGCTCGGTCCTTTCCCTTTCCCTCATGCCCATCCTATATGGTTTTATTGACCTCCTTCCAGATATCCCACACAGAGACTTTCTCCAATATATCAATTCCCTATAATGTCTCTTCCATCTGTTTCCTTTCTAATTGTACAACCACCACAGTATTTCAGGTCCCCAATCTCTTTCCCCTGTATTATTGCCTCCTAACTTTCCTCCTTCCATCTAGGCTCCTTCCTCTTCAATCTAACCTCTATGCAACCTCCAGAATGATACTCCTAAGCCTCAGGTGAGATCACATCATTCTCTTCTTCAAGAATTCTCAGTGGCTCCTTATTGCCTTTAGGAAAAAATCCTTTTTTTGGGGGGAAGGGGCACTTAAAACCCTTCTTATTCTTGCTCTAGATTATTTTTCCAGGTTGATTATTCTCTATCATGAATTCTATGCTTCAGTCACACTGGTCTACTAACTATGCCCTGTATTTGCTATCACTTGCCTTTGTCCAAATTACCCATCATGCTTAAAATGTTATCCCTCTTTTCCTTCTTCTCCTTTTCTTGGAAACCCTAATCAACTCAGGGGTCACAGCCCAGAAGAGGCTTTCCTCAGTTATTAGTGTCTTCACCCCTATATGTTTATATTTCAGTTGCATATAGTTCATTTTAACTTCTGAGTGGACATGTTAATCCCAGTAGAGTATAAACTTCCTTGTACTGCTCTTATAAAGTCAGGGACTGGCGTTCTTTTTGAATCACCAGTGCCTAAAACAGTGGTGGATCCATGTAAATGGACCATGCTATTGGAAGCCTTTCTCAATGGATTCTGACACTTTATGGGTACCAGAACAATGGTTATATTGTTGACTGGGTATTTCTTACTCTTCCTACATGCCTTGCCCATTTCTTTTCCCATTATATAATTCTTTGATGCCTTCAATTATGTCTGGAGCATGAGGTATCTTTGGAATTATATGACAGCCTATTGTTAGATTTAAATTAATAACTGGAGGTTCTTATTTTTCACAGTTTGTTAATAGAGAAAGCAGATATATAGAGATCTAAACCTAATCTAACCTAACTCTGACCATGTGTTTCTCTACATGGCTGCATCGCTCAGCCACAGTCCTTCCCCACTGCCTCCAAGGGAATAGAGACCAACATGTCTCACCCCACACCTTTATCCTTTCTCTTGATCCGGACCAGTAACCTTTAGTTCCTTCACCCGTGTGACCTCTGTTTGGAGCTTTCACATGACTTCCAGCCACGGAGGGAGGTGGGGATGATCTGGGAGGAGGGGAGGGGATTACATCTACACAATCCCCCCAGTGATTCTTTTGGGAGACAAGCATATTTAAATCTTGCAGAGTTCCATGTTTAGTCTCCCCAATGAATCATAGTGGGGAAAATAAGAATCTGGAGTTATTAATTTAAATCCAACAGTTTATCTGGAGGGAAGGGAGAGGATTCAATCTACACACCATCCATGTTCTCCAATGGCCTTTGTTCTTCTTCAGAGAACAGGGTATTCTGTGATCTGGGCCCTGTAATTCTTAATCTGAGGCATCACCAAAGTATAATGCTTATGTAAAATTTAACATACGAATATTATGAATGATAACCAAGGATATATCAGAGGACCCAGGCAGCTTCTTGAATGAATCATAAATCCATGATGGCAAACCTTTTAGAGCCTGAGTGTCCAAACTGCAACCCTCATGCCTCATGTGAATCACTCCCTAATCCCAGACAGGGGAGGGAGGAAGTGCTCCCTTTGGGCTCCTGGGCAGAGGGGCAAGTGATGTGAGAAATGTCCTCAAGCTTGGTGGGAGGAGGAGGGGAGCAGGCCCCTCTGGCATGAGTGTCATAGGTTCGCCAACACAATCATAGATCATGGAATCTTGGAACTGGAAGGAATCTGGGAGATCACTCAACCAGTTCATTAATCAGTGAGCATTCAATAAGCATCTAATGTGTTTCTGGTGCTGTGCTGGTCACTGAGGACACAAAAATGGACATGAAATCATTCCTGCCCTCAACATTTATGTTTTATTGGGACAACATGCATATACATATACCTACATACATAATGGAGACAAATGGAGGAAGGCACTAGCAATTGAGGAGATTAGGAAGGGTACATATGATGAGAGCTTTGAAGAAAATTTGGTGTCCTAATAAGTAGAATGAAGAGAAGAGAACATTCTGGATTTAAAAAAGAGAAGGGAGATGAATTACAGCAAGTGAAGAACTAACTTGATTACTCAGTTAAGGATTTGAAGTATTTCATTAACAACAAAAATTCTAAAAGGCCATGGCCATGGCCATTCCAAAATAAGGGGGGGGTACTTAACACTCTTTAATGAGAGCCACCCTTTTAACTAGCCACCCTTTTAACATTTAAGAGCAGGGAGAAGAGCTTCATACTCTGTTATCTATGTGTACAATTCATCTTTTTCTCCTTGATTGAATTCAACCAACATTTATAAATACTCAGTAATCAATGCCCAAACTTAAGATGTTCTGTTTAGAACAGAACAAACAAAATAAATGACCAATAAATAAATAGATAAGAAAGTAACAAAATGAATGAATGAATAAATATATGATAGATGATGGGCACATGGTAAGGAGGTATATAAATAGAAAATAGCTATCTAGATTGGTAGATTAGCAGTAACTGGTAGAGAAATAATTTATGAAAGTAAAATAGATCAATAGATAGGTAAATAATAAGTTTGCTTTCTCTAGCACACAGTTACCCTTAGCTTCATCCTACAGTTCTTCCTCCACCCCAGTCACCTCTGAACAATTTTAATTCTAAGTTTCTAGTCCATAGTTTGGGTCTAGTACAATTGTTGGCCCATACTATGCTTGTTGACTATTAGACTGACCAACTATGAGTCTGATGGTTTAAAGAGGGCAGAGAAGAAACTTTTATTTGTTAAAAACTTGGAAAATGTAACTACAAGGAGACACAATTTCTGCTCTCTTACTGGCAGATTTCAGGTCTCAGAGAAGGGCTATGACTACAAGATTACACTAAAATTCCTTGATGGTCTTAGGGGTAGCCTTATTGAAATTGAATATACCCCCCCCACTACTAAATATGGGAAGTCTCCATCCATGCATTTCCATTTACATGAAATAGCCACTCACGATCTTGACCATCTTAGATCTTAAACATAACCATTTATTTGGTAATAAAGCAAAGTAAATAGTCCTAACATCCCAGGCCCCCAGAAAGCAAAGCAATGAAGTAATAATAAATACATTACAAATCACACATATGCCCACGGCATGCTCTCCCACCAGATTGCTCAGTTCTGGGGAGAGGTGGGGATGGAGAAAGGAGATGCACTTATTGGAACCTGGCAGGAAAACCAACACATGCTGGAGAAAAACCCAAATGCTCAGTGTAACTTTGAACCCTAACTGGTAGATTTTCATAGTATTGGACCATTCAGGAAGAGCCTCACCACAGGAAACTGCTTCTCTGATAACTGCTCTGGTGCTGGTTCTCTCTACTCTCCAGCTGGGCAAATGTTCTCTTTTTTTCTTGAACTAATGTAGCATTTAGAAGGTCTTGCAACTTACCATCACCCTGAAAAGGGTACTGAAAGTGTTACCTCTCCGTTTGGACAGACATTTCCTTTAAGCTAAAGAACTGCAAAACTCATGTGATTGGCTAACTCTGCACTTACCAGGTGGCTGTGTTATTCAGGATGGAGAGAGCTCACAGCTCAAGTTGAATCCTTCCCCAAGGAAATCAATGTTCGTCAGCTCTTCACTCATCAAGATTCTATATTATCCAATTGTGTCTCTGTCTCTTTTCCTATTCCCAAAGCAGCTGTAGAACTTGTCCTTCCCCTTTCTGTCCTATCTGCTCAAATCAGAGGGTGCAAAAGATCAAGTTTTTGTTTGAATTCTAGGGAGTGCTAAAGAGGAACAGCTAAAAAGGAAGCTCTTTCCCCACAGTTTGAGACTGTCTCAAACCCATCTATAGGCTCTTCTATCAAGGTCTTCAATCTCTTCATCATACCAGCTTCAGATTTAATCTCCCATGTATTTCAATGAATTAAGTAAGAGCTTCCTGGATCTCAATGTCTTACTTTTCACTTTAAATTTCCCCTAAGAAATGGACGATCATTTTTTTAAAGCAATGTGGACACTGTGATCATAGACAGGGGTTTTTCATGACTGCAAAAGTATAATCACTATTAAATTGCTTGTCTTCTCAAGGAGATGGGGAGGCAAGGAAAGGAGAGAGTTTGAAATTCAAACGTTTTTTAAATGTCAAGCATTTTTGTTTCCTTGTGATTGAAAAAAATTACATATATAAAATAGATCACAGGGTATAAGAAGACTAGAAGGGAAGAAAGGATTCCGATTTTGTAGGGCAGTCAAAGCCAAACAGAAGATTATATAATTGATCCTGGAGATAATAGGGAGCCATTGGAATTTTTTTTTTAAAGATTTTTTTTTTATTTTTTAAACCCTTAACTTCTGTGTATTGACTTATAGGTGGAAGAGTGGTAAGGGTAGGCAATGGGGGTCAAGTGACTTGCCCAGGGTCACACAGCTGGGAAGTGTCTGAGGCTGGATTTGAACCTAGGACCTCCCGGTCTCTAGGCCTGGCTCTCAATCCACTGAGCTACCCAGCTGCCCCGAGCCATTGGAATTTAATGAGTAGCATGTTCAGATCTGTGCTTTAGGAAAATCCCTCTAATAGTAGAGGGAAAGGGGAAGATAGGCTGGAATGGGAGGGGCTCAAGGGAGAGAATGCCAGGCTTTCTTACAACAAAGAACAATACTATGCCATGGGTAAATAAAGTTGACCTAGGGGATGCCCCACGGTGACAATGCTGTCTTAGAGATCTATATCTCTTCTATACAGGAAACCTCACTTGGGTGCCTTCTCTAACATCCTGAGTTTCTTGCAAGCAGGCTCTTTCTTTCACACCAATCAGATCAAAAATATATTTTTTCAAAGAAACTCAAACCTAGAAAAAAGAAATTCAGAGTATAGGGAAGAAGGTGGGAGGAGGGTAAGAAAGGAGATACTCAAATATATAGAATGGTGGAACATCATTGAGATAATGGAGTGAGATGCTACATAAGACTTTGTTCTCATGTATATGGTCAAGAGAGAATCTGAACTGGACAGGACTCGAGAGTAACCAGTCCAAGACAGACCTGAATAAGATCCCCCTGTCTTTGCAACATGTGTAAGAAATGAGTTTCCAGCTCCTGCTTGAGTCCTCCAGAGAGGAGAAGCCCACCTCCTCTTAAGGAAGGCCAAGCCAAGTGGGGAGGGTTTTCTAGTCATGAAGTTCTCCCTTTCAACAGCCCAAATGTTCCCTCTTACAACTTTTGCTCAGTTATTTAGTCTTGGGCTCTGAGTCCAAGCAGAATCCTCCTCCCATTTTAACATTCATCCAGCTCAACACCCATTTTAAATACAAGAAGAGTCACTGAGTCCTCCTTTTCCAGGTCAAACATCTCCATGTCCTCAAACCCAACTCTGATGGTGTCATGTATGTCCCTGTCCCTGCATCCTAAGATAGAACTAACTACAGCATACTATTGATTCATACAACCTGCCTGTTACAGAGTAGGGCCCCAGTAAATGTCCCCTCAGACCCCCACATCTTTTCCAGACAGCTGAATTCTAGTCATATCAATCGTCGCACCCTTTGCCTAGTACCTGCCATAAAATAGACACAAAATAGTTGTTTTTATTCATTGGTGCAGGGGGCTTATGATGCTGTATGGATATCTCTTGCTTATTGTATTGTATAAATGATTTATCTGGAGCTCCAAATGGTTTTCTCATCTCCATTCTCAAGGCTTGTGAGGAATACTTGCCCATTTGGACATTCTCTAGGGATTTTAAAGCTTATATTTAATTTTTAGAATTAACAAGAAACAAAGAAAGAAAGAGAGGGAGGAAGGGAGGAAGAAAGA
>NC_058133.1:517434674-517451789 GCF_016433145.1 Gracilinanus agilis
AGGAAGGAAGGAAGGAAGGAAGGAAGGAAGGAAAAAAGAAATAGAAGAAGAGGAGAGAGACAGAGACAGACAAAAAGTGAAAAATATTTGTTATAAATGGCTACATAATCATTCACTGGGATCATTGCCAGGTTTAGAGCCTCAGTCCCCTCAGAGGTGGCAGTCTTACCACCACCCACCCAGGTACACCAGCAAATCATACAGGCAGTGTTTCATCAGGAGGAAGAGGAGGAGGAGGAAGTGGGAGTCTGTTTATGACCAAGGTGTGAATAGATTCCACAGCTGAGTCTCTGGGGCAATCATGATGTGTGAGAACAGACGGCCCAAGCTGGCTGGGCTCAGAGGGAAGAGAAATGTGGTCTGCTATTAGGGGAGATCAAAGTTTCATTGAAAAATTCTCCCTGTTCTGCAGCCAGCTTCACCCCCTTCCAAACGAGCCTCTTGAGCACTCTCTCCTTGCTGCAGTGTCTGCATAATAATATATCTGGCGTTTCCAGAGGTCGAAAGGGAGTTCTGTTTTACTTCCATGAGGTTATAGGATGCTGGCTCTACAGCTATCCAACCCCTTTATCTAAAAAATGGGAGAACTGTGACCCACTGTGAGAAAATGAGCTGCCCCAGGATCAGCCATCTGGAATGGGAAAAGACCTCTGAAGCCATCTATCCAACTTCTCATTTTACAGATGAGCAAACTGAGGCTCAGCTGACCCCCTTGAGAGGGAACTTGTTCAAAATTCTGAGACGATCATGAAGGTAGGTTGTGAACACGTGTCCTGAGACTAAGTTAGTCAATAAGCATTTAGTAAATGGAAGGCACTGAGCATACACAGAAAGGTACCAAACCCCAAGGAACAAAACTGCCCCCTGCTCTTTGCCAATTCCTATTTTTATGGGGAAATAACATGCAAACAAGTGTCGGGACAAGATCTATGAACCCTTCCAGGGGTTCTAGCCCTGCCTGAACCACTTCCCATTAGAGAGAATCTCTCAGCTCCCCAAAGACACCCTCTAGATGTGTGGGTTTGGCTTGTCCGCTTTTCTGCTAAACAACATGTTGAGACAAATGGTTTAGTGACAGTCTCTCCCTCACTATTGATCCCTCTGAGGCCCAGCGTTCCACATAGGCAGCATCTAAGGAGGCTGAGGGACAACGACATGTTTCCATCTAGTCATTGAAACTGTGACAGTCCAAGCTTAATAAGGCAAGAGTTCATGAAATGACAATAATTTGTAGCATTGCCCTGTACATGACAGCCCCCATGACTTATGAGCCATGAAACCCTCACCTGGGGCCATGGGAGGACGCCCTTGGCTGCTGTCCCTGTTAGCTGGAGATTTTATTATTTATTCATGAGTCCTGGCCAATCGCTACAGATTGGTCTGCACAGTTTCACTGTATCACTGAGACCTAATAGTGTAATGCAGGCATGTGTGTGTCTGTGTGTGTGTGTGTGTGTGAGTGTGTGTGTGTGTGTGTAAGACTCTTCCCCTCCTTTTGGTCATGGAGCCCCGCGACTGACAATCTGGTGAAGAATCGCGTGTCTAAATCACTGAAGATTTGAAAGGTTCAGTTTCAGGTAGACGTGAATGACTTTTTTTCCTAGTTGAGGTCACCGTCCTTCCCAAGTGGACTCCTGGTCTCCCTGGCAGCCCCTGGAGCCCAGCTTAAGAAGCTCTCGTCTCCATTTTTTCCCCAGGATTGATTTACCTCAGCCATCTTAATCATAAGACCTTACATGTTCATAATGTATACATACGTGCACACACCCAAGCTCATGCATATGTATTGGTGCGTGCATGTTTTATACCAGCAGCTATATATAGACACACATGTACAAATGTCCATGCAGACACACATGTATAGCTCTACACATACATTTTCACTTACCTTGCACATCTATGTGGAAATGACCGGGTTCCATGCCTGGAATGCTCTTCTTCCTCACCTCCTTTCAGAACGTCTTTCTGTAGGAGGACCCTGTCCTGATGCTCCCTCACAAGACCTCCTGTTCTCAGGTGTTCATGCATCCACTTCTTGTATATTTTGGATCATGCCTAGATGTACCCATGTGGCTGTCCCTGTTGGACTATGAGCTCTTTGAGGGCAGTGACTGGCTTTGCCCCTCTTCATACTCCCTTGATTTAACCTAGTGCCTGGCACATAGTCGGTGCTTAATGGGTGCTCACCAACTGATTTGTCCACACTTCTAAAAGAAGACCTCCAGGTGTGGGATAGGCCATCCTAGAGCCACCAATCCATCATTTCTCCAGTTTGTTTGTTTTTTTGACAGCCAAGTCCTTTAGGGTGAGAGCAGACTTCATGGGTTCTCCCTGATATAGGCATTGATCGAATTATAGTGTTGGACTTGCCACAAATCCCTCTTCTTTTTCTCCATTTTATCTGCCAGCCAGTATCCCAAATCATCTTTCCAATGCAAATCTCCAGCCCTGTTACTCTCCAGCTCAAGAAACTCCTGATATTTTCTCCTGGCTCCAGGATACAACACAAAGGTCTCCACCTGGCTTTTGGAACCCTCTGAGCCAGGCTTCTGCCCAGCTTTCCTGACTTATTCTATGGTTCTCCTTGCTACACATGTTCCAACCTGAGTGAACTGCTTACTAGCTGTTGGCTAAACCAGACCCACCATTTCCCATGTCCATTCATTCACGTGGGCTACCCCCCACAGTCTACAATGTCCTCCTCTTTCACCTACATGAGTCACAATCTTTCTAGTTCAGGTGCTGTGTATTAGGTAGCCAGGTATTCCAGAGGATAGAATGCCAGCTGGGAGTCAGGAAGATCTGAGTTCAAATCGGCCTTAGACATTTTCTAGTTGTGTATAGGTTTGAAAGTGCACCTTCCTACACAAATACCTTCACTGCATAATTCATCATAGCACCCATCAAGAAGTTGCAGTGGTTGGGGGAAGCTGGGTAGCTCAGTGGATTGAGAACCAGGCCTAGAGACGGGAGGTCCTGGGTTCAAATCTGACCTCAGACATTTCCCAGCTGGGTGACCCTGTGCAAGTCACTTGACCCCCATTGCCTACCCTTACCACTCTTCTGCCTTGGAGCCAATACAAAGTATTGGCTGCAAGATGGAAGGTGAGGGTTTAAAAAAAAAAAAAGAAGTTGCAGTGCTGATGTTATTTTTGAAAATAGCCTTTTCTCCCTTTGGAGTACTGATTTGTTCAAAGTAAGATGTAAAGAAAAGAATCTTGGGTTCCTTAGTTGACATGACACAGTAAACTGCATAGAGTTGGCTCTCAATACATGATCATGAAATGAATGAATGGATTGACAACAAGACTTTGATGGCCCATATCAGATGGCATTTAACTGTGTCACCCCAGAGCAATCAAACCAGGATGGAAGGTCAAACTTAGAAAACTGGGCTAGCTGGATGGAATAGATTGTCCAAGGAGGAAAAGGAGGTCTTAGGATGCTGGAACTGTCAAAGGACCTCAGAAGTCCCCAGTGGCAAAGGCTCACAGGAACCATTTATTCCAATCTCCTCCTTAAACAGAAAAAAGAGAAATGAAATTAATTTGTCAAGGTCACCCAGCAAGTTCTTCGTTATTTATGCAGAAGGTGGCCTCAGGGCTCTTCCTTCATCACCATGCTCTTATCCTTTAAACATGACTCTGAAACCATGGTCACCCTTAATGTCAACAGTAGGGCCAGAGTTATCCAACTGGATGAGCTAAAGTGTAGGCAAGAATGCCAGCTAGTAGCACAGCAGATAGAGAACCAGGGCTGGAGTTGAGAGGTTCTAGGTTCAAATCTCAGATACTTTCTAGCTGTGTGACCCTAGGCCAGGGGTCGGCAACATATGGCTCTCGAGCCATATCTGGCTCTTTTGAGCGCCAGATATGGCTCTTTTAGGAGCCATAAAGTCAACCGTGGCATAGTAACTAACAGTTTACGCATGACATCATGCATCACGTGATATGCCACGTGATCCTTTCAGTACTGCGACTCTCTTCTAAGATAGAAGCTCCCTCATTGATATTGCCGGGCAAGGCGAATCCTGGTCTTTAGTTCGGCTTGGTAGGTGTGCTGTGTGTTCCTCCTTCTGCCCTCCTTTTACTCTTTCCACACCTGTTACTGACCTCTTGGGGTTCTGTATAGTGATTGATCACTTTTGTCTACATTCTCTACCCCTCTGCCTCTGATTTACATGGCTTTATCTCAGTGCATTCATGAGGTCTGCACTCCCTATTTGTGGGATTATTATTGTTTTTTAACTTTTCTACCTGCTCTTAAAGGGGAGCTATAGTCCTATTACATCTTTACATAGGCTTCATTAGTGAGAAGCATTTCTCCCCAGTAGTTGTTTCATTTGATACAGAATAATTGAGTAGGCAGCACTGATAAACACCTGTACCAGGAAATGCGTGTGATGTATCCTGGCCAGTTTTCCATGAAAAGGTACCCTCCTCCCCCACTACTTACTAATAGCCTGCACACAAGTCATGTTATTTTCTGTAATCTCCTGATCTCCTACTTAATTTATGTGGTCAAATGGCTTAACCAGCAGGCCGGCAGCTTTTTCTTTTCCTGTTGCCTGACTTGAGAGAGGGAGAGGAAAAAGCATTCTTCCCTGAATTTTTCTCTCTTTATTTCAGCAATTTTCTTAGTGTAAAGTTTTATATGTATGTGTGCAGTTATATCGGTACTATAGTGCCCCAATAAGTCTTGTTTTTTGATTAATAATGAAAATAATTTTGATTAATAATCAGCAAAACCATGCAGCACCAGAAGTCACATTAATGTACTTTATTCATCATTGGTTAGCACATAATAACGTTACTGAAAATAGTTCAGAGACTTGTACTTTAAAAGTGTTGTTCTTACATAAAATGCATATATTTACTTGTATTCAGTGTTAAACATATTGTACAGTTCTCACGAAATTACATTTTAAAAAATGTGGTGTTTATGGCTCTCACAGCCAAAAAGGTTGCAGACCCCTGCCCTAGGCAAAGCTCTTAACCCCATTTGCCTAGCCTTGGCCTTCTATCTAAGAGTTGTTACCAAGACAGAAAGTAAGGGTTAAAAAAATTCAAGCAAAGGCAAGAAGGGAAAGTTGAGGAGTGGTGGTGGTTGGGGTGGGGCAGAAATGACATTTTCATAATATTTTTGAGCATTTATTGTAGAGGGTGATCTATGGATTCACTCAATGTCTATTTCGCTCTCTTGTTGAAGAGCATCAGAGCAGTTTTCTTGGATAATTTCTTGTAATGTGATGTCAAGATTTCTATTTATTTCTAGGTTTTCAGGTAAACCTATGATTCTCAAATTATCTTTTCTAGACTGGTTTTCTGGGTCAGTCATCTTCTCAATGAGATATTTCATGTTTCCTTATATTTTGTCATTCTTTTGATTTTGCTTTAATTCTTGTTGTCTTGTGAGATCTTTAGTTTCTGCTTGCCCAATTCTATTCTTTAAAGATTGGTTTTCAGCTAGTATCTTTTGATTTTTCCTTTTTGGTTTGGTGTATCTTGCTTTTCATGGCTTCCAGCTGGTCAATTCTGGTCTCCAATTTGCTTAGTATTCCATTTGATTTCTGGGCTTCTTTTTCCAGGTGGGAGTTTCTGCCTTTTAAACTGTAATTTTCTTTTTGAACTATTTCCCACTTTTCTTGCCAAGTTTCTCCTGTCTTTCTATTTGGTTCATAATCTCAAATCTGAACTCCTCAAGAGCTTGTGGCCAATTTCCATTTTTTGGAGGGAAAGGTTTGGATGTATTTACTTATTTGTCATCTGCTATCTCCTCCGTGGTCTGGAATTTTTCTGCATAAAAATTATCTAAGGTCAAGGTTTTTTTCTTGTTTTTGTTTTTGGTAGTTATGGATTGTAGCTCTTGGGGGTTGTTGGCCGTTGCTTTGTTCCTTCCCAGTCAGAAGTCTGGGGAGGGTCCTTCCCAGTCAGAAGGGAGGGTGGTCAATCTTTGTATTGAGCTCCAGAGAGGTTTTTGCCCTGTGGCTATTTTTTGAGTCTCTGCAGTGTCTGCTGTGAGCAGCCCCTCTCTGCCTGGTCTCTGTGCCCAATCTCTACATTTCCTCAGCTTCCTGGGGTCCCAAGTCTCTATGTTCTGAAGGGTAAGTCTGTGGTATCCTCAGCCAAACCCCTCGGGAAACTAAAGGTTGCTCCATGCTTGCTCCAACTCTGGTGCCATAGGTGGAGTGGGGGAGGATAATGAGCTCGTGCTTTGGTAGGAGTAATTTCGCTCCCTTTTAGCATGGAAATGCTCCAAATCTGCCTACCTTCAATGCTGCACCCTACAGTGGAGCCTTTTGCTCATCTGATTTTGGTTATATTCCTTTTGAGTCACTTTTTATCTGTTGGTGGAGAGGATAGGAAGAGCCTTGCTTCTACTCTGTGTCAATCTTAACCCAGAAGTCCCCTTTCATAATATTTTTAAGACATTCAAAAGAATTTTCCTCCGTTGTCTCATTTTATCCTCAAAACAACCCTGTAAAATAAGGAAGGTAGATAGTGATTGTTCATTTTACAGATCCAGAAACTGAGGCTCAGAGAAATGACTTTTTTAGAAAGCAGTGGGATTGGTCAAGGTGGAAAGAAGAAGGTGAAGGGATAGAAGAAAGGAGAGAAGGTGGAAGAGTGAGGTTGAGAAAGAGGAAGAAAGAAAAAGAAGACTCACAGTGAAGTTGTGAACAATACTCTTCCAGAGAAGATGGAAAGGCCAACACTAATCCTAGGCATTGGGGTATCTCAGGTATCCCTATGTGTCCTTTGAGCCTCACCTTGTACCTTTCTTCTCTGTCTCAGTTGGAGTTTTTTCTCTACCGTTGCTTTCAAATTTCCACATTTATTTTTATTTATTATATTTATTATTATTATTAATTTCCAATTTATCAGAATCTCTGACATCACTCACATGATACTAGGAGCAGGGTCCAATGGTGCCTTGTAGTCTGTCACTATCCAACGAAAAGATTCCTCATGATCACATCCATGGAAAACCACAACGAAAAGATTCCTCATGATCACATCCATGGAAAACAGCAAATGTCAGTTCTACTGTGTTGAGGTCCCCTGGAAGAAAATATGGAAGGTGAAGAAGTCCAAAATTAGTGCCTTCACCTCAGAAATGAGGTGAAATAACCAGCCCTGGATTTTTGTCAGCAACAACTCATCCTGTCCTAACACCAAAACCCACTGGATGCCCAATGGGAAAAGAGTTCTTCACCTATAATTATATCTACATATGCCTTCTAAATGTAATTACAGAGGGTACAGAATAAGAGGTATTCTTCATTCCACTCACAAGTTCAAGGAGACTCTTGAGCTTCCTTGTTTAGCACCACTCATGCACTTTCTTCCACAAAAGGTCTTTCCAAGTTTCTCCAAAATTTAGTAGTCTCCTGCCTAGCTGTGTGACCCTGGGCAAGTCACTTAGCCCCCACTGCCTAGCCCTCACTGCTCTTTTGTCTTAGAACCAATACACAATATTGATTCTAAGACAGAAGGTAAGGGTTAAAAAAAAGTTAGTGCTCCTCTCTTCTTAAAACTGCATTCAATGACCTTAGACTTTACTTTTCCTTTTCTGGGCTCATCTCCCCACCTCCTCTCCATGCAAGTAGGCTCCCAGAGGGCAGGGAATGGAGTTTTCATTTTTTTTCCTGTATCTATTTCCTCAATTCCTAGCCCAGTGTCTGGCATGCCTGAGAGTAAACACTGTCTATAGATGTGTTGAGCTGAAACACCATGACTAATCAAAAAAGAGATCACCCATGAGGGTAGGTGAGTTCATCAGAAAAAGCATCCAACGGTCTGTTGGTCAGCCAGCATTTATTAAGTTCCTACTATGTGTTCAGACATCGTATTAAGTGGAAAGTCAGGGACATTTTCATAGTGACCCTTTCCTTTAGGACTTGGGTTACAAGTTTAGAGCTGTAAAGGGCCTCAGGATCCATCTAGTCCAACCCCTTCATTTGTCAAATGAGGAAACTGAGGCCCAGAGAGTTAGAGACCTGCCCAAGGTCACACTATTTTTTTAGGTTGATTTTTTTGGGGGTGAGGTTCTTGTTCTAGGCCTGTTTCCATTTACCTGACACGTTGAAATGAACACATCTTTGAATGGGAGGGTTGGCAAGAGAATGACCTGAACTAGGCCAAAGAGAAGATACTCCAGAAACAGAAATGGAATCAGCTACTGGGAAGAGATTTGTAGGTGGTCATAAAGATGAGCCTATTTTCTTATTAGTGAGAAATCAGTTCCAGAGCATTGAAATCTTTTGGCCTTGCCTCATTCTTTCCTTTACATTCTTTACATTTTGAGCATACATCAAGAGTGAAGATAAAAGGGAGAGTGGCTCATTTGGTGAAAAGAGTCGAATAGAGCATGTGGTAGACATAAATTGTGGATGGATTCTGATCCCCAGTAAAACCTGCCCACTGTATCCTTTTGTTCGATGTCCCTGAGATAAAAGAAAGGCTAATGAATCTGTGCAGCTCATTCACTGGGGAAGGAAAGGTCAATTCCAAAGGAAGCCAGATAGATCGATGCCAAGAGCAATAACACATTCAAGGACGCTGGCCGCTCGCTAGTGCTTCAGAAAGATTCCATGAATCACTGGTTTATTTGACACTTACTGAGCCTCTTCTGAACAACCCATCAAGAGCTGCAATAGTTGGTAAGGATACTATTCTTCCCCTCGATTGGGACTGCCCACACTGGTGCAGGACAGGAAGGTAGTGGTGTCAGCTGGGAACTGGAGTGAGAGGACCAGCTCTGCTATTTACCCCTTGGGGGATTTGGGGGGGAGGAACTCCACCTCTGATTAAATTAGGACACAAGATTGAATGGCATCTCCATTCTCTTTCTTTCCTGCCTTTGGGGGATGGACTGCTCCTTTTCCTAAGAAAGTTTTCTCTTCCTCATACCACTGAGAATTTCTCATTTCCTTGAATGATCCACCATGGGAATCTTTTCCCTCTCTCTTCATCTTTCGTGTTCCTCCTAAGATTACTTTATAATTAATTCTATATATTCTGTATCGACTCTTCTGTGTACGTGGTTCCCTCCATTGAAATGTAAGATTTTTGGAGGCACCTGCTTTTGTTCTTGACCTTGTATTTCAGTGTTTTACACACATATGCACATCTATGTAGACATACACATATGTATATGAGTCTTTATAAATTTCACATATGAAAAGTTAATCAACTTGCTCAGAACTTCAAAACCAATATGTGTCCCAAGTATTTCTTGATTCAAAGTCTTCCTGATTCCTGTCTATCCATTACCCACACTGTTTCCTCTAGTACACTATTTATTATTATTATTATTATTATTATTATTATTATTTTGGATTGCAGCTTGGATTTCATTGGCTTAAAACTCCTTAATGGCAATGGTAGGAAATGTCCTTTATTGGTAAAGATTGGCATCATCTCTGCAACAGACAGCCTAGCACTAAGTAAGGACTCAAGAACTGCCTATTGAACAGAGGAGTACTAGGAGGCATAGAGACTAGTGGAAGAGAGGGAATATCTTTGGCTCCCTATTACACTGTGCACTTAAAAGGCAAGGAGGATTTTTGTCTCTCCAGCTTGGTGTCACTACCATAGAAACAAAAGATAATATGGGGGAGTATTTTTTAACACAGGAAATAATACCTAGATGTTAATCAGAAGTTCACAGGAAACACTAGCAGCATTTTCATTCTGTTCTTTGGTTGTGATCTCACTTTCCTGAGCTGATTTTCATATGTCAAGAAAAAAGACAGATGGGAGAAAACTTGTCTAACCCTAAAAGGTGCTTACTGGCTGACTGACAAATATACAGATGTTAGCCCCAGAGCTTCTCAGTCAAAAATGACATTCCTGGCTGTATTTACACTCTCCATCCTCTGCTCTTGGAATGTGCCCCCTTTTCTTTATCTCTATCTCCCAGAATCCTCATTTTCCTTCAATGCTCAGCCTGGGGGAGCAGAGGAGTTGGTTTTAACATTGCATCCCTAACGTTGACTATTTTCAGTTTAGGTGAGACTTGGACTAGATGACCTCTAAAGTCTTTGCTAACTCATAATCTCTGATGCTGTGTTTCAACTCAAGGCAGGAGAGTGGAAAGGGTACAGGTTTGGAGTTATGGGACTCAAATTCAAATCCTACCTCTCCTTACTACATCCAGGAAGTCACCAGACAAGTCACTTAATCTCTCTTGGTATCAGTTTCCTCCTCTTTAAAAATGATGGGGTTGGACTAGATAGTGTCTAAATTCTCTTCCAGCTCTAGTTTATGGACCTCTGACCTCCCATAGAAATTTTCCCTGATCCCTAAGTGACCTGGAAATATACCCACACAGCACACATAAGTATAGTCCCTCAACAAACACATACAAGTGTACCCCCTCAACACATCTCTCACACACACACACATTCATTTTTCTAGAGCATTTTTTCTAGGTCTTTTCTTCCCTCCTGCCCCCACTCACCATTTTATGTTATATTTAGAGAAGAAAGGAAGACACAAGGCTGATGGTATTCTGGGAGAAAATGAGACAAAAGTCAACTGCATGTTCAGTCTTCTTGAGCCAGCACAGCTCTTTTTGAAGAACAAAAGATCATGTTGGAGGAAGGTTAACATGGTTCCCCCCTGAACTAAATAATCACCTTCTTTCCTACTTGAGGAAGTAGAACTCTAGCCAGGGGCCATTTGCTGAGGCAGTGAGGCATGATAACAACTAGGAACTAAAATGGATTTCTGACTCTAATTTAGCAAACAGATGAAATGAGAGACTGGGAAGAGAGAGAAGGGAAAACACAGGAGAGTTCTGAGAAAATCTCAAGGAGTAAATTTGATCTTAGTTCTGCCTCTGTCCCCTTTTGGTCTAACCTGGCTGAGAGGAAGAGCATCATAGGGCATTATAAGGACATTGCTCCCTTCTCTACTGGAGAGAGGCTTATTCGTCACAACATCTCCACCAGATGAGGACAGTCATAGATAACTCTAATGATAACATTTCAGTTAAACACTATAATTATGGCATAATAGAGGTTGAAGGAGTTGGCTGAAAGAGCTCTAGTCTTCCTTGCAGGAAAAAAGCATAACAGCAATAACAATAACAACAATAATATCCTTTATATAGCACTTTAATGTTTATAAAATGTTTCACCTACCTTATTTCATTTAAAGCCTGTGAAGTGAAGTAGGTGCTATTATTATCATCCCCTTTCATTTGTAAGAAGAGTGTTGGCCTTGGGAGACATGTATGTCAACATGACAGGTCTAATGTGACTATATGTCCAAATGATATTTATAGAAAGGAAACAAATGATTCAAAGAGGAATAGAGGAGGAGAGAGAGCATTCTAGGCATGAAGTAGGGTCAACACAAAGGTAGAGTTGGAGTATCCTGTAAACTAGTCTAACTGAACAGCATTGGAGGGGTGCCTAGTACTATGGAAGTGAATGTTGGGTCCAAGTTGTGAAGGGCTTTAAAATCCAAACAGAAGTTATATTTGGTACTCAAGATAATAGACAACTGGGATCATTTAATGGGTTAGGGGACTAATATCATTAGACCTTTGCTTTGTTGAAAATCATGTTTTCAAGGGGGCAGCTGAGTGGCTCAGTGGATGGGAGCCAGGTTTGGATATGGGAGGTCCTGGGTTCAAATCTGCCCTCAGGAATTTTCTAGCTGTGTGACTCTGGGCTTACCTTTCATCATTTAGCTCTTATTGTTCTTCTGCCTCGGAACCAATGCACACTATTGATTCTAAGATGGAAGGTAAGAGTTTTTTCTTTTTAATCATGTTATCAGCTTTGTGGAGGATGGATTGGAGAAGGAGACTGGAAGCAGGAAGACCAGTTATTGAAATTGTCCAGGAAAAGAGGTGGTAAGAGCCTGAGTTAGCCTGGTGGTCACATGAGTAGACCGTGAGAGACATTATAGACATAGAATAAATAGGAATTCAGATCTAATTGATAATATGGAGTGAGGAAAAATCATGAGTTAAGGATATTTATGACAGTTTGGGGTTAAGGAAAGTCTTAAGAGGTCGTGATGTGTTTGATAGACATAGGTATTTGGAAGAGCATCGAGTTTTGGAGAAAAGGTAATGAGTTTTGTTTGGGGACCTATTGAGTTTGAGGCATCTTTGGAATAGCTAATAGGCAATTGGAGATGCATGACTGGAAATCAGGAGAGATTTGGCACACGTGTTCTGTATACGTGTTTATGTACACACATCATTTCATGTAGGTTTTCTATATTTCCTTTGAGTGGCGCCTTCTATATGATTCTCTTGCAAATCTACTTTTCCCATTAAGGGTATCTTTATGAGAAAGAGAAAGCTCAAGATTTGTGAATGTGTGTGCGTGTGTGCGCATGTGTATAGGATGGGGGTGTGGAGATGTTCCACTGTTATTTTATCATTAAACACCATTGTTTGTGTCCTGTAGCTGACCGTTAACATTACACATATCAGTAAAGGCTCATGAGCTATGATCCTGTAAAGGATTGTGACTCGTGAGGTATCTAGACCCCGGGCCGGCTCCCTGAGAGTCCGCCATTCTCTGTGTCCTTTAGACATGCCCCCTCGCCCCTCAAAGCCAATGATGAGCTCCTCAAGGGTGGGAGTCATGCAATTCTGCAGGCTTTCCTCCACTTTACTAATACAGAATGCCTCGCAGAGTAGGCTCTGCCTTCTGGGAGAGGAGGATGGTGGGAGGAAGGGAGAAACAAAGGCTGAGACGTAGATGTGGGGACCCAGCGAATGTGGGAATCTGTTCCTCTTGGATAAGTGTGTTTATCCAATGGATTATACATTTAGAGTAAATGATGAATTCTGTTTTCTTAAGGAACATATTAATAGAGTAAGAGGAGAAAGTTGCATCCTGCAAAAACATTCTTTTCTTTATCTTTTTCTCTTGGCAAAAGACATAGATTCACATGATGTGTTCATTTGAAAGCATATTATAACACGTCCAAGTAACTAGGTAATGTGGTTTTTCCAATAAACAAATAGCGTGTAAAAAAAAATCTGTCAAATTGCATTCCATGGCTGGGCCTGAGAATTGCTTTCCAAATAATCTGATTTCTGGCATTAAGAGTTAATGAGATGTAGATCAAATATTGCCAGAAAGCTAGTTTGTGTGAGCATATGAAAGGGAGAAATACATGGGCACACATGTGTATGGCGGTATCTCTGTGGGTCCAGCTACACACATATGTACTCATGCTTATGTACACATGCATGCACACACATCTTCCCTTCCACGTGCTCCCTGAAATTAGTTTTCTGGTGATGACTACACACACATATATGTGTAAGGAATTGGTAGGAAGTATAGAAAAAACAAATCCAATACGATCTCCTGAGCTCGAGCTGTTTTACTCCTTTCAAAAGCAGTGTCAGATGAGAAGGGGATCACTTAAAAACCTGACAAAACCTCAGAAAGGCTCCTGCCACTGAGGTTAGGGGCTTCTGGGGGAAGGCGAGAGTTTCCTTTTGCCCACACCTCCTGTATGCAGATATCTCTATAGCTTCAACATGGCAGCCTTTCCCCTTGCCATCCCAGCCTTGGAGTATCAGCATGTGGATTGTGATGAGAGACCTTCTTCAGGGCAAGCATCTCCCAGGCCCACAGCTCCACTCCAAGGGGACGTCTGGGCAGGTGGTTCAACATGGCAGCCTTCACTTCCTGATGAGTGTTTGACATTGGCTGCTGGAGTCAGACGCTTGAGATGTTTATCTTTTTCCTTCCTGGCTGCTCTGTGAACCCAGCAGCGACTTTGGAGTGGGCCTCCCCCTTTTTGTACAAGCTGTGGGCACATGCACGGGCTCAGTGTGCTATCATGCCCGTTTCCTTGGGTTTGTCATCTCACTTAAGATATTTTACATCTTTGCTAGAGAGTGTGAAAAATATGGAGGCACCAGGGATGTTACAATCAATCTAAACAGTTGTGGGTACACACACTGGGTTGTAGGAGAGACTGGACCAGGATAGGGAGACCAGAGTTCACTAGATTAACACAGGAATGGCAGTTGGTCTTCACTGTCACCCAGCTTTCCCTAGGCCAGAGTCTAGAAACCAGCAGGCAAGGTAAAAGATTTTAACAGGTTTAAATTATGTTTAACTAAAAGGTGGGAAAGGGATTTCTATACTTAAAATCTAAAGGGCAAAACCACAGGGCAAGGGGAGGACGTCTCTACTCTACTCTTAGCGATCTAAGCAGACAGGGCCAAAGGAGCAGTAATGGAGTCTCTGGGAGGCTGCATCAAACCTGGTTCCTGCCAGGCTTGACCAGCACAGCTAAGGGCTGAGGGTGGCTTTGGGGTTTGTCACAGTAATCCACTGATGATCTCAGGAAGCCAAAAACCAAGGTGGTCCAAGGTACCCAAGTAGAGCGAGTGTGCTTGAGATGCTGTCCACCAGATTCCAAACTCCTCCTCCACCTGGTTGCAGCTCTGCAGGTCTTGTCCCCTTGCTAGATGCCACCACCGCACAGGATCCCAAGGAATCAGGAAGCAGGGCGTCCTTAACTCTGAGATCTCCCAGGGCTAACAACAGTTTTGTGCCAACCACTAATGGAGTCTCTCTCAGAGCACAAGTAACTTCTTCCTGCTCCTTCATTCCATCTTGGAATGCTTCAGCTCCAGCCCTTCCTGCTAGGTCCCCCTTAATACTTAATTAATTACTAACTAATCTTCCTCACAACGAGAGAGAGAAAGTGAGACAGAAAGAGACAGAGATAGAGAGACAGAGAGGGATGGAGGAAGGGAGGAAGAGAGGGACAGAGACAAAGAAAGAGACAGAGAGGGAAGGATGGAGGGACAGAGACAGAGACAGAGACAAAGAGAGAGAGAGAGAGAGAGACAGAGAGTAGAAATGATCTTTGTGCCATTCTTCTTCTTTTCTTTTTTAAACCCTTAACTTCTGTGTATTGGCTCCTAGGTGGAAGAGTGGTAAGGGTGGGTAATGGGGGTCAAGTGACTTGCCCAGGGTCACACAGCTGGGAAGTGTCTGAGGCCAGATTTGAACCCAGGACCTCCCATCTCTAGGCCTGGCTCTCCATCCACTGAGCTACCCAGCTGCCCCCTGTGCTATTCTTCTTGCCACCGTGGGCTATATAAGCAGGCAAAGAAAGGCATCTGCTTCTAAAATGCAAGGCTCTGCTTTCAAATATGACTTTGGCCAAGACTGAGCAAGTCATTTCTTTCTCTGGACCTTAGTTTCCCAGTGTGTAAATGTAGAGGGGATCTCTAAGGCCCCCTTCTGGACCTTAACTCTGACTGTTCCATCCTACCTGGCTTATTCTTGTTGGGGGAATGTGGTTTTTAAATGTCATTTCTTTGGGATAAAGAACTTCAGATGCTTACACCATCCCATGACACACACATTGGTTCCACACAATCTTAAGGGGATGGCTGGGGCCCAAAGGGCTTAAGCGTGTGGTCACCAGCATGCAGCCAAAGGTATCAGAGGCACACGGGTCTTCCTGACTCCAGGGTTGTCCTCTGCCCACCACCTGTCCTCTTTCTTTCAGGCCTAAGCAGCCTAAGTCTTTAGCTAATGAAAGCCAGAGAAGATGCCTCAGTGCAAGAAGACCAGGAGAAAGGAGAGGCAGGGACGTGAGCTGAACCATTACAGATGGCCCAAACCAGAATGAGCCACTTTCAGGGGTAGCGGCTTCCCTCCAATGGGGGTCCTAAACAAATGCTGTACTTTTTGGGGAGGCTCTAGAAGGGGCTCCTGTATGAGTACGGAGGGGATTAGATGACCTTGGAGAGATGCTGAGATCCTGCTCTTTTACTCTGTGTTCTTTACCTGATGAGATCTTCTTTTGTCATGTTAGAAGGAGAGAGAGAGAGAGAGAGAGAGAGAGAGAGAGAGAGAGAGAGAGAGAGAGAGAGGAGCCGCAACTTCCTTTGCTGAGGAGACTGGGCGAAGGTGAGAAACATTAGCATTTGATTTACATATCCCACACATTGCAGAAGAGTCAGAAACTTCTTAAATTGACCTAGCAATATCTAATGAGCCTGATCCACCCATACAGCACTGCTAATGAGATTTATAATACTGCTCTGAGTGGGTAAAGAGATCATAAAAATTACAGAGAACTTCGGTTCTACTTGGTCAAGTTAACTGGTATCCTGTGCCAGGATAAGGATTTACTTGTGGGCGTATAGGCTCCTTTCTCATGATGCTCTGAGCAGGACCTGTTGTTTAGATGAAGGGAAGGGGAAGTTTCTGCTCCCTCCTTTGATTTTGTGATCTGCTTCTCTTTCCTTATTAAATTAAAGCCTCACGGGGGCAGCTGGGTAGCTCAGTGGATTGAGAGTCAGGCCTAGAGACAGGGAGGTCCTGGGCTCAAATCTGGCCTCAGACACTTCCCAGCTGTGTGACCCTGGGCAAGTCACTTGACCCCCATGGCCCACCCTTACCACTCTTCCACCTAGGAGCCAATACACAAAAGTTAAGGGTTTAAAAAAATAAAAAGTAAAATAAATTAAAGCCTCAGTTCTGTGCTGCCTACCCTGCCTGAAAGATAGCATTTAGTGATCTATCTCCAATAGAGCTGAAGACAGCCCGGCTGGCTTTCAGTCTGTTGGCCATTCGATCCTAGAACATTAGAGATGGAAGATACATCAGAGAATACACAACTCCTACAGTTTACAGATGAATTAATAAATCACTTAATGTATGAATTAATGAATTAATGCAGATGAAATAATGCAGAGGCTGTCTGGCTAGGTAGTGGCCCAGTTGGGAGCCCATTTCCCTCTCTTCTGTGCTAGTGCTTCATCTTGCCCACCCATGTCCCTTCTCTGCATCTTTCAAAACTCCATTCAATAGGGTAGCTTGATGGCTCAGTGGATAGAGAACCAGGCTTGGAGAAGGGAGGTCCTGGGTTCAAAACTGGTCTCAGACATATCCTAGCTGTGTGTCCCTGGATAAATCATTTAGCCTCCATTGCCTAGCCCTTACTTCTCTTTTGTCTTAGAACCAATATGTATTATTGAGTCTAAGGCCAAAAGTCAGGGTTTAAAAAAATGTTCTAATCAAAATCCATCTCCTCCATGAAACTAGTCTAGCCCTTGATGATATAAGCAGGGGAGTACAAAGAAGAGCCAGCTCGG
>NC_058133.1:517455536-517469267 GCF_016433145.1 Gracilinanus agilis
TCTCTCTCTCTCTCTCTCTCTCTCTCTCTCTCTCTCTCTCTCTCTCTCTCTCTCTCTCTCTCTCCTCTTTCTTTTTCTTTTAAAAGTTAATTACTTTACATTTGGAAGATGACAGGCAAATACATTTTAACAGCCCTTGGTACATATGCTTTACCCTATGAGCCCTCATCTCTGTATTTAAAATTTTGGCTCCATGTTCTTTGAAATCATGTTCTTAACTAAATGTTCATTTCCCAAATCCACCTTTCTTTGGGAAACCCTTGCCTCTGCTTAGCTCTAGTTATAAAAACTTCTCCTAGGTCCCTAAGGTCTTCCATTTCTTAGTCACTTGGTCATGTTCAGCAGTGGTCTGTAGATATGTTTTGGCTATGAACTGTGGACATAAGTATGTATCCCAGAAGCCTTCAAGCATAGAAAGCATGAAGTTTGACAAGGCTTGGGGAGTTCTCTGTTATTCCCTGGATGTAAGTCCTGGACATATAGCAGAAACAACTATTGTTGTCATTAGGTTGGCCAAACACAACCCTTTGCAAGGAGTCCCAGTATATGTGGGAAACTATATAAAAAATGTGCTAGATCATTATTGATCAGAGAAATGCAAATCAAAACAACTGTGAGTTGTCATTTAATCAGATTAGTTAAAATAATAAAAAGGCAAAATGAACAATGTTAGAGGGGATGTGGGAAAAGGGGGACACAAAAAAAGAGGGATACTAAAATGGAGACATCTGCCACTCCTTAGAAGCTGAGCAGCTCCCTCCTCAGAGGCTCCAGCTCCACCCCTTTCTGAAAGAATGTCATGGCTAAAATCGGGACACTAATACACTGCTGGTGGAGTTGTGAATTGGTCCAACCATTCTGGAGGGCAATTTGGAATTTTGCACAAAGGGCTTTAAAACAATGCCTGTCCTTTGATCCAGCCAAACCTCTGTTAGGTTTGTACCCCAAAGAGATAATAGAGATAATAATAAAGAGGAAAAATACTTGTACAAAAATATTTATGACCACGCTCTTTGTAGTAGCAAAAAATTGGAAAACTTGGCAGTGTCTGTAGATTGGGGAACGGCTGAACAAATTGTGGTATCTGATGGGGATGGAATACTATTTTGCTGAAAGGAATGATGAACTGGAGGAATTCCATGTGAACTGGAAAAACTTCCAGGAAGTGATGCAGAATGAAAGGAGCAGAACCAGGAGAACGTTATACACAGAAATGGATACTTTGTGGCACAATCGAACGTAACTGACTTTGTTACTAGCAGCAATGCAATGAACCAGAACAATCCAGAGGAACTTAGGAGAAAGAATGTATCCACATCCAGAGAAAGAACTGTGGGAGCAGGAACGCAGAAGAAAAACATGTTCAGACACGTGGTTCCATGGGGATAGGATTAGGGTTTTCATGTTAAAAGATTACTATGAATAACATGGAAATAGGTTTTGAACAAAGATCCATGAATATAACCCAGTGAAATTGCTTGTCAGCTCTGGGAGTGGGGAGGGAAGAGGGGAGGGAAAGAACAAGAATCATGTAAACATGGAAAAATATTCTAAAAAAAAATGTCATTGCCAGTCCTAAGCTTCATTTTCTCTCTCTGCCCCTGGAGCCTGTTATTTCACACTCAGACCCTTGGAAACAGCTCCCATCTTCCTTAGGTTCTTCAGGTCTTTTCTCTTTTTTTTTCTTCTAGGATGCCAGGATCCTGGACATAGAGGAAGAAGGGACATGAAATCACTATAGTTTAACTTCCTCATTTCTCAGAGGAGAAAATTGAGCTCTGAGGGGGGTGAAATGTCCAAGGTCAGTTGGATAGTTAAACAGCCTAGCTGGGATTTGAAACCAGGTTCACAATCCAGAGTTGATGACCTTATAGTAGTTCTCCTTCTCTTTCCACTCCTCCTTCTCTTTCTTCTCTTTCATGTGGAATATGAATCAGCCTAATTTTACTTGAATGCAGAGGATGGAATGGAAAAAAAAGAGAGAGGAGGAAGGTGCAAAATACCCAATGGAGGTGAGAAAATTCATAACCATTTGAGACCCCCAGAAATGAAGTAACCCCAATAGCTGCTTTTTAGGTGGTGCTTAAATGGTTTCAGAGTGATTTATGCATATTATCTCATCTGATCTTTACAACAACTCTAGCACATGGCTACTTGTGTCCTCCTGACTTTACATACCAGGAAAAGGAGGCTGAGAGAAGGCTAAGGGACTTGCCTAGGATTATCTTGCTAGTAAGTTGTCAGAGACAGGGTTCAAATATAGATCTTCTAAACTCTAGGCTGAGTTCTCTAGACACTGTGCCACCTCACACTAAGGGTATGGGCTGTTTGAGGTGAGTTCTCCCTACCTGGAGGTTCTCAAGCAAGGGCTTGATGCCCATTTCTTAGGTCCATTGAGGAAAAGATCATTTTTCAGGTATGGGTTGGACCATTTGGCTTCTGAGTTCTCTTCCAGCTCTTGGGTGAGTCCACAATAGTGAAGGGGGACCACTAGCATTTTGAAATTAGTGGCAACTAGCCCCAATGAGCAACAAGAAATGAGACAAGAGGAAGACTCAAAGATAACGTGAATTTCTGGAGGTCTTCTTTCAGCACATGGCCGGGCCTGTGAAGAGAGAATGCTAATTAGGCACGCTCCGATGGAAGAAACCCGCTGCACAGAACAGCCACTAGATGAATTATCATGAGGAAATATTACTCACAAGTGACCATTGCCTGAACAAAAGGAGTCCTTGGCCCAAAGGGCCCTGCAGAGATAGTTGCAGGGAGGGGAGCTGTGTGGAAAGTAAACAGGGTGCATTAGCCAAAGAAAATAACCATCCTAAGTGACTGCACTCAGAATAAAAGGAAGCATTCGATTGGCCTGACAAACTCTATTCAGCTTGGCTTCAGTCAATAAAGCTGAGCTGGACTTGATAAAACCACAAAAGCATCATTGTTCCCCTGTTTCCTGGGCCTGGCCAACTAGATTTTAATTAAATAGAAATAACAGGAGCCAAAGTCAATCTGGTTGGGGGCATGGATGGGAGCAGTTGGAAGGGAGGAGTCATGGGGAGGAAGGGAGGGGGGATGCAATTCATATTTTCATTCATCTATCCTCCTTCTTTTCTTTATTAAAAACCCTTCCTCTCCTCTTAGAATCAATACTGTGTTTTGGTTCCAAGGCAGAAGAATGTTAAAGGCTAGGTAATTGGGGTTAAGTGACTTGCCCAGGGTCACACAGTATGGAAGTGTCTGAGACCAGATTTGAACCAATGACCTTGTGTCTCCAGGCCTGGCTCTGTGTCCACTGGGCCACAGAGCTGCTCCCCAATCCTCCTTTCTGTTAATGACAGATCCTTCTAGTTGCTATCTGTTGATCATTAGTAGTTATTACCAACAATTTGAGAAAAAAGACCATTGGGAACTTTGCCAGCCTTAAAGCATCACATAAATGACATCATTATTACTCTGTTGCTTTTGGCTACCAAGTAGACATATAGACAGTATAAGTACTATTCCTGTGATATTGATGAAGATTGGGGTTTGGAACTACATGTTGCCGAGAAGAGGTTAGATTTGGGGTCAGAGGACCTAAATTCAAGGCTCCACTCTCTTAGCTTTTGTATGATCTGAGGAAGTCACTTAACTTCCCTGGACCTCAGTTTCCTTAACTAGACTAGACAGCCTTTCATTTCCAGGTCTCCAATCCTATGATCTTTCAGCTCACAATCTCTGATCCTTAGTGACTTTTCCAAGGTCAGATGACTAACAAGGCATTGGTCCAGGGCTTGTATTTGGGTCCTTTGATAACAAACCCAAGACTTTCATCAGCTTCACTATTCCACTCAGTTCTGCCAACCCAGATGCTCAGGGGAGAAATCCAACTCTGCCAGTTTAATTAGAAAATGAATCGGAAATAAACCATACCTATGTCTTTCTTCTCCTCAAATTAAATCCCCAAATAAAGGGAAGTCATGAGTTTCCCATCTCCTCAGCACCTCTGTGTCCCCAGCCATCAATTCTTAAATCGCAGAGGTTCTTGGATGAGAATTGACTTGATGGATCACATGCCAATGGTGGAAGGAAGGGGCTGAGGCAGGGTTTCTAGAAATGCATTCTTTATTGAAAAGTCATTGCCTGGAAATCTCAATCCATGGAATGATACCCACTTAGGAACTGTCTCTTCTTTATAAGCTCTGAGTGAGTAGGGATTGCTTCATTCTTTGAACTTGGATCCTAAATGCTTGTTGAGCGATTCATAGGCAACATGCTAAGGCTAAAAGCAAGCCTAGTTTTAATCACAAACATGATACTCCCACCCAGAAATAGATGGCCTCCAGAGCCCCTTCCAGCTCATAGATTCTGTCATTCTGCTCTAGTAAACCATGGCTGTTGGCTGTTTTAAATTAGTGATCATTCCCACTATGAACAGAGTCCTCCTGGGTTGCCAAAGCTATCTTGAGTTGTATTTTCAGTGATTATGTGAAGAAATCTAAAGGGAGCATATGGTGATCTGTTGTAGTCTACTGATTTCTTCAGAGAAGCAGGATCATGCATTGGGTGGTTAGTATCAAATTTAGGAAGATATCCCATTACACAGATAAGGAAATTGAGGCTATGTTATTTGTTTGTTTATTTTATTAGGAAGAGGAAACCAAAGCCCATGAGAAGCATAATGATTTCCTTGTTTCTGTTTATCACGCGACCATTTTCCAAGGGACCCAGGGAAAAGTGAGCCCTAGGATCCTAGACTGAGAGATGGAAGGGGACTCAGAGGCCATCTGGTTTAGCCTCATTACACATACTTCACAGAGGAGTGATCTATACTTCAGGAAAAAGTCAAATGACTTGCCCAAGGTCACACAGATAGTAAACATTAGATGTCAGTTTTGAACCCAAGTCCTCTGTGATTCTTCATTCCATGTCCCATGTTGCTTCACATTAGGATAGCTTCCTAAGGGGAACAGGAAAAGACTGGGGAATGAGGATGGAGACTGGAATCCACCCTACCATCTAAATGGCAATGGTGAATTTCAGGGGAAAAAATCTACCAGAATCCAGTCATCCTCCATCGTTACTCCCTTCTACTTCTGCTGGTCAAGAAGTCTGCCTAATTATCACCATCACTGTTGGCTGAGAGCTTCACAGCTGGAAAGGAGCTCAACCCCCTACTATATGAAGAGGAAACCAAGAATCATTAGAAGCAAAATGACGTCTTTGTTTCTGTTCATCATGGGGTTATTCTCCCAGGGATGCTGATACAGATGAGTCTAGGGTGCTGGATTGAAAGCTGGAAGGACCCTTGGGGCACCCAGTACAACTGCACCTCTTCCCCATTATACATACTTCACAGAGGAACAACCTGTACCTCATGGAAAAGTCAAATGACTTGCCCAAGGCCACACAGATAGTAAATGATAGAACTAGTACTTGAGCCCAGGTTCTCTGACTTCTTTCCACTGCTCCTGCTACCTAGTGATCACAGATCATATCTGTCTTTGGGATGTTTCGAAGACCCTAATTCCCACTTAGATGTTGGAGAATGAAGGCAGGAGGAAGGTAATTGTGGTTTAGTGAGAAGAGTCAGGACATCTGGGTTCAAATCCTTCCTTCCGTATTAACCTACTGTGTGATCATGGGAAATTCACTTATAAAGCAGAATTCTTTGCAAACCAGAAAACAAACTTCTAATTATTGCATAGATCTCTGCTTTCCTCTTCTATATATTCCCTTCAGTGATGTGCATCCTGGGAGATCCCTGTCTGCCCATCCAGTTCACCTAGGATTCTTGTCTTTCTGTTCCTTAGCCACAAGGAAGCCAATCAACGGGATGGATGTCTTCCTCCATTTCCTCTGAGGAGAAAACCATGTGGCCTTCTAGCTATCTGTTTTGTCCTCTTCATCCTCACAAAGGAAGCAGCCCATCTTCTTTTCCCATCATGCATTGCTTTGATAATATCCTTCATTCTGGGCCTTTTTCATAGTTCCTTTTTTTGACACTCGCTATCTCCTGCACACACCACTCCCTTCTCCATTGCTCTCTGGGTGATATCCATTTTTAATTCTTCAAAGACTGTGGTGGTCTGTACCGCACAGCTTTATCATGGGGCCAGGAAAATTGTGGTGTTAGAAACCTGGGCTTTTATTTCTGGAAGAATTAAATGAATACCAGTTCTCGTTATATTGAGTACCATCAAGTATTTGAGTAAGTAAAAAACTCTTCTTTCTGTGGGAAGGGTGACTTTTCCCTTTTCCTAGCTTGAGCTCAAGGCTCCCAGCATCCTCTCTGCCTGGAGATCCCCGCCTGCTCTGAAAGGACTTTTGACATCCTTCAGTGAGGAGACAGCCTGTCTCACAAAGGAGATAAATGCGAGATTGGCTTGGAAAGCTCTGCTTGCCTTGATGGCATCCAGTGAAAGTCTGATGAGCAAAGCTGGGAACCGAGAGAATGGCTGTAGCCGCAGAGGCTGATGGGATCCAGAGCAGTGGGATGGTCACTAGGTGTCCATACCCTTTGACCCACTGATACCATGACTAGCCAAATGCCCCATGGAGGGCAATGACAGAGGGGAAGAACCTGCACATTCAGAAACTTTTCTAGCAGCAAAGTCCTCAGTATGAAGTGGGTGGCCATCATTTGGGGAATGACTGGACAAATTGTGGTGGATGAAAATAATGGAATGTTATTGTGCTCTAAGAAATGGTGAAAAATATAGTCTCTGAGATACCTGGGAGGACTTGTATGCACGGATGCAGGGGCAGTGAGCAGAGCCAGGGGAATCGTTTATGTGGTGTCCACAGGGATAGGAAGGGATGCAACTGTGAAGCCCAGATGGATGCTGTGATTCATTGGAAGTCCTTCATATACCTCCCACTTCTGGACCAAAAGGCAACCGAGAAGGGGGGATAGAGTGGATCAGTATTTTCAGAAATGGACAACAAGGTGATATTTTGCTGGACTCTGTTTACTTGTCACAAACAAAGGCTTAGAAGATGGAGAGAATCACAATTTTCAAAAGGAAAGAAAAAAATAAAAATCTTAAAAATCTCCTGAAGAAAACCAAGAAGCAATTCATAAGGAGAAACAAAGAGCCCAACTGGAGTATTACCTGGCTAAACTGAAAAAATACTACATAAAAGTGGCATGACACAAACGCTCACAGATTCGTAGATAGTTCTTTTTACATTTAATGAATTTTGAAACGATTATAAATGAGTGAGCTCATAATAAAAAGAAAGGAAGGAAAGAACTTGGTTTGGGTATCAGGAGTTATAGCTCTGAATTCCAGGTTGGGCACGTTTTGCCTGTGTGACTTTGGACAAGTCACCTCCCCTTTCTGAGACTTCATTTTCTCATCTGTAAAATTAAGGCAATGGCTCGGTTCATCTCTGAGCTCCCTTCCAGATCTGCTTATCATCTCAAACATTATCTCAGGTCTGACGAGAGCACCTCTGGTGATGTTCAGACCCAAAAGAAAAGAATCTCTGTGTCTCCTGAGTCTTTCGGCAAAGTGGAGTTCTCTAAGATACAGACAGATCTGAGTACTGGTCACGGTGGATTCCCAAGCCAGCTGGCTAATGGGAGATCCCTGAGCCATCTTTAATTGAAAGGAAGTGTTAATGACGGGGTTAGAGGAAGTGTTTCTAGAATTACAGGCACAACCCTCAGAGTGAGTCGGGAGAGATTTCACTTGATGGGAACAGGCTCTCTCATCCCACATTCCTCCCCTCCACTGATGCTAGAGCCCAGTCAAACCATCCTCACTGTTCTTCTCACCTTCTGGACCTTTGTCTCACTGGGTATACAGGTAGGTTGAGGGTGGGGTGGGCAGACGTTACCTTCATTTTCACTTGGCAGGTCCTTAAGGGCAACTCTTAAGTTGTAGAGAGAATGCTCATCTGCATTGGCAGGGGAAGTTCCTCATGGGCAGGCTAGTCCTCAGGTCCTTGGTGCTGGCTTGGCAGACAGCAGGCTTGTTATCTGATAGGGTCTCTCTCTCCATTTGGGGGAAATGGCACAGGATTCAATGAAAAGAATCCATGTATTATCTATTCCTGGTTTTCTCAGAGTATTTTAAGCATGGCGACTTATGAGGATGAAGGAACCTAGCCTGAGGAAGGCTGAGGAGAAGAGAACAGGCATCTGAGAGATGTGTTCAGAGACTCAGGGAGGAGAGATTAGACTAATCCTGCTTGACCTGAGAGGACAGAATAGGAGTAATGGCTGAAAGATTTTGAGAAAAAAAATTCCTCTAGATGTCAGAAGATACTTCTAAAGAATGAGAGCTTTCCCAAAGTGACATGGGCTGCCTGGGTGGTAGTGATCTGGCCCTCACTGGAGATATCCAAGCAAAGGCTAGTGATATCCCTGGTTGGGCTTGTTGTTGGGGTGGGGGAATGGGGACCAAGATTTTTATTCAGAGATTGGTAAGACTAGATGATGCAGGAGTTGACCTTCTTCTACTTCAGGACTTCTGGGATATATTTATAGCCACACCTTTTGTGGTAGCAAAAAAACTGGAAAATGAGGGGATGCCCTTCGATTGGGGAATGGCTGAACAAATTGTGGTATATGCTTGTGATGGAATACTATTGTGCTCAAAGGAATAATGACCTGGAGGAATTCCACGTGAACTGGAAAGACCTCCAGGAAGTGACATAGAGTGAAAGGAGCAGAACCAGAATAACATTGTACACAGAGATGGATTCACTGTGGTAAAATCGAAGGTAATGGACTTCTGTACTAGTAGCAGTGCAATGACCCAGGACAATTCTGGGGGATTTATGGAAAAGAAGCTACCCACATTCAGAGGAAGGACTAAGGAGTGGAAACAGAAGAAAAACAACTGCTTGAACACATGGGTTGATGCTGACAAGGTTGGGGATGTAGACTTGAAACGACCACACCAATGCAACTATCAATAATATGGAAATAGGATCGATGACACATGTTAAAACCAGTGGAAATGTGTGTCGACTATGTGGGGGACTTGGGAGGGGTAAAGGGGAAAGTAAGAACATGAATCATGTAACCATAGAAAATTTTTCTAAAAAATAAAAATTAAAAAAAGAAAATTAAAAAAAGAAACTTAAAAAAGACTAGACGATGCAGGAGTTGACCTTCTACTTCAGAACTTCTGGGATTCACCCCTCCCCCTTCTCTCTGTCTGTCTGTCTCTGTCTCTCTTCCTCTCTCCCTCTTTCCCTGACTCTCCCTTCCTCTCTCTTTAATCTTTAATTTAAGGTAAAAATCAGTAGACACCCCCTGAGTCATTTGTAACTCATTCGACTAAACTTTGTATAGAGATAGAACAGGAAGAATATTCATTGCTGCATGAAGGTAAAATTTGAAAGAGAGGTCCGAAGGCAGCATCCAATATTACAACACAAAATCAGCAGAGGGCGCTCCTGTATAACTGCAGTGGGGAGAAAGGGCTCCAGCCACACAAACATTGCAATCAGACTCCAAATACGAAAGCATGGATGGATGGATGGTTGGATGGATGGATGAATGGATGGACAGATGGATGGACGGATGGATTGAGTGGATGGACAGACAGATGGATGGACAGATGGATGGATGGACGGACGAATGGATGGACAGATGGATGGACGGATGGATGGATGAAGATTCTGATTGGAGAATCTAAGCTGTTCTTCCTAAATCCTCAGTAAAAGACATGGATCTCTTCAATAAGGCTGGCTCTGGCATTTTTATCAGGTTAGCCTAGTTAAGTGGAGATAACAACTCAGGACTTTTATGGGCTCTCTCGTCTCTGCCCTCTCAGGAGGCATGTTGATTAGCCGCACATTTCATTTCCTGCCATTTAGGAAAAGAGCAAATTGCAGGTTGTCTCTACAAAGCCTACCCCAAGTCCTCCCTCATTTTGTTTGCATTGGCTAATTGGAGATTTGGGGCAGGGGTGGGACACAGCATAGGTGGTGGGGAAGAGAGAAGCTGAAGGCTGACTAGGGCTTCACAGGAAGAGCAGATCCAACTCTGGAGCCCGGGATCCCCCGCAAAGAACACAGGGCGTGAGCATGCCCAGGGTCTGGCACCCTCAGGTACCACCTGACTTTTCTGACCTCCCCTAGTTGTGAGCTTTCCCACCCTCTTACAGTCACTTCACAGGTTCTCGGGGTCTATTCATCTGTGTGCAGATTGTACACTTTCCTCCCCCACCCTTTCCAGTTGTATTTGTGTCTCTGTATTCCTGGCACCTGGCATAGTGCCTGGCACATAAAAGGCACTTAATCAGCCAGTGTGTGATGAAGTGAATGGGTCCTCCTCTAAAATTGCTCCAACCTGTATTTTTCAGGCCTTCCCCTGATTTATTAAGACTGGGTAGAGATTAGCTTGCCCAATCCTTTTGTTTCTTTATTTAGTTTTTGACTTGGTTAAAAAAAAAAAAAAAAAAACAGGCAGCAAGATAGAGCAACGGGTAGAATGCCAGGCCTGAAATCAAGGACGGTCTGAGTTCAAATCTAGCTCAGACACTTTTTAAATGAATCATTTTTCCAGAAGCTGAAGAATGTGGGGAAAAAAGGTGGGAGGCGAGGAATACAATTGGGAGTGATAAAGAAAGATGGCAGCGTCTGACTGCTTTGTTCAAGGGAACAGACACATCTGAAAATCTGATTGGGAATGACAGTGCTTGGCAGTGTCCATCGATTATTTCCTTTGTTTACCAGAACACTTGTTTGGGTTGAAAGTCATTAGATTTATAATAAAACTAAGGAGAAAACCACCGGCACACCCTGAACCTCCCCTGGCATTCTATCCATCTCTGTTTCCTGCCTTGTAAGTTGGGAATTTCTAGAGGAGGTGAGCTCGCTTCTCATTGAGGGAAAGATGACTGGGAGATGCATTCCTTCATTAAAGCAGCATCTTCCATTTCTCCAACCCAGGAAAGGTTTTGAGAGCGGCAAGTGCTAGACTTGGGGTCAGGAACACTTGGGTTCACATCTTAGTTGTATGGCCCAGAAGGAAAGGGAAAGAGGAGGAGGAAGAGGAGGAGGAAGAGAAGGAGGAGGAAGAGCAGGAGAAGGAGGAGGAAGAGGGGGAAGAGCAGGAGGAGGAGGAAGAGGAAGAAGAGGAGGAGGAAGAGGAGGAGGAGGAGGAAGAGGAGGAGGAGGAGGAAGAGGAGGAGAAAAAGCAACAGTGCTGATGACAGGAATAGAAAGTCAAGAACAAGAGATGAGCTCTGGTGTCTTCTCTTTGGTACATCAAGGTAGTGGGGGTTGGTGGAGGGAGAATGTTGGATGACGATCCAATGTGCTTAATGGATAGAGAACCAGTCCTGGAGACAGAAGTCCTGGGTACAAATCTGGTCTTGGATATTTCCTAGATGTGTGACCCTGGGCAAATCACTTAACCCTCATTATTTAGCCCTTATCATTCTTCTGATTTGGAACCAATACATATTATTGGTAAGGAAAGAGAAAGGGAAAGGGAAAGGGAAAGGGAAAGGGAAAGGGAAAGGGAAAGGGAAAGGGAAGATCCAGTTGCAAAGTGGGGATGATCTGAGTTCAAGTCCTGTCTCTGACCAGCACTGGAAGATCCAGGGAAAGCCAACCATGTCCTCAGTGCCCTAAGCANAAAGGGAAAGGGAAAGGGAAAGGGAAAGGGAAAGGGAAGATCCAGTTGCAAAGTGGGGATGATCTGAGTTCAAGTCCTGTCTCTGACCAGCACTGAAAGATCCAGGGAAAGCCAACCATGTCCTCAGTGCCCTAAGCAACCCCTTCCCCATTGGAGAGCAGGTGCTAGCCTGGATAGAAAGGGGGGGGGGGATTTTCCCTACGTGGCCCGAGTGTAAAAGCAGCCACCCTCCAATTCAGCTTCTTGAAGAAAGAAAACAATCTCTAGCTCTCCATTTTTGAAATTCCCACTGCTGGGTCGGGATTTGGTTTGGGAAGGCCAGCTTTGTGGCACAAAGAGGGGGAGCGCCTAATATTCCACCGATACTGAAACAGGGAGAAACCCAGGGATGAGGACTCGGCTGAGGAGTCTCTGCAGCTGTCTCTGAGGGCTGTAGGTGGGCAAGTCTGATAGGACGGCTGACCCTTCCTCAGAGCAGAGCTTTGGGTTGGCCTTTCAATTTGATGCTTCAGGGTCCCCTCATAATAAATTTTTATTTTCATCTCCCTTCCCCCCCCCTTTTTAAAATTCCTGATATGGGTTGGAGGTATTCTGGGAGGGGGAAAGATGTTTCTGATGTAGAAATAAAGCCTCCCCTTCCCTTTTCCTAATGTCCTGCAGAATGGAGTCCACTGTAGAAGCAGAGTCAATATAGTTGATGTCAGAAGTCCTGGGTTTGAATCTCAGCTCTCCCACTCACTTTGACCTTGGGTAAGTCATTTCCATTTCTGGGCTCTAGTTCCATTTGCCCTGCTGTAAAATGAACGGATTGGACTAGATGATCTCCCTGGTCTCTTCCATTTCTAAATCTCAGGCCTTTGTTGTTGCGTCATGTGCGGAACTTCAGGACCCCATTTGGGTTTTCTTGGCAGAGATACTGAAGTGCTTTGCCATTTCTTTCTCCAGGTCATTTTACAGAAGAGAAAATTGAGGCCAACAGAATTAAGTGACTTGCCCAGGGTCACACAGCTAGGAAGTGTTCGAGGTTAAATTTGAACTCAGATCTTATAGACTCTAGGACTCTAACCCCTGTGCCACCTGGATGCCAAATCTACAGACCTAGACCAGGGTCTTTTAGCTCCTTTGCTAGTCCTATAGCATCTAGTTCCCCCACCCCTCCCACTCAATTTTACAGGGGATGAAACTGAGGCCCAGAGGAGGTGGGATAACTTGTACCTAGTCATGTAGGTAATGAATAGTAAAAACAGAACTGGAACCCAGGTCCTCTCAGTGTAAATAAAGTGCTCTTTTCCCAGAGGTTGATCCACTGAGGAAGTTTTTCTAGGTCACGGGGTTATGGGGGAGTAAAACAGATATTACAACACCAAGAATGCTGATTTTTTCTGGGGAGGCACTGAGTAGTCGAGTTCAAATCTCAGCTCTGTCTCTTACTAGGTATGACCTTAGGCAGGTAATTGCCTTTCCTAGGACCTCCATTTTCTCATTTGTTAAACAAGGGATTGGCCCAGAACCTTAGAACTAGAATCTTCCCACTTGGGCTGGCATTCCAGACCACTCTGGGCCTCACTCCCTCGTCTGTAAAGTGGGTGGCTTGACTAGATTGTGGGATTTCAAGCCTCCACCCCTGGGCCCAAGAAAAGGCAGCCTCCTTTTGGTTTTACCCTTGGTTTCCTCTGTAGCCAGAGTGAGAGCCAAAGGGAGAAGGAAGGCCCAAGCAAGAAGGGAGGAGGCCCTGGAGGGGTGCTTCAAGCCCATGATGCTGGCCAAGGCCCTCTCAGGTCACCTGGGACCTATCACTGCTCAAGCCTGAGCTTCCGGATCTGGAACAATGCCTGGCACCTGGTGAGTAATTGAATGAGCAGTTACTGATTGGAAGCATTAGATGGATGGATGGATGATTATTCCCTCCCTTCTCTTTCCCTCCCTCCTTCCTTCCTTTCTTCCCTCCTGCCTTGCTTTCCCTCCTTTCCTCCCCTCTTTCTTTCCCTCCTTCCTTCCCTCTTTCTTTCCCTCCTTTCCTCCCCTCTTTCTTTCTCTCCATCCCTCCTTCCTTCCTTCTGGCTTTGCTTTCCCTCCTTTCTTCCTTCCCTCTTTCTTTCCCTCCTTCCTTCCCTCTTTCTTTCCCTCCTGTCCTCCCTCCTTTCTTCCTT
>NC_058133.1:517484190-517495887 GCF_016433145.1 Gracilinanus agilis
GGTATGAGAACAATATAACACAATGTACACCCCTTATGTGTAGACTCCAGATGTTTGATGTTCCCCACAGAGCTGAGGGCTTCCATGTTATCTTTTCCTACCTACTGAGGCTCTCAGGACTCCCTTTCTTCGATCAGTGACCCATGCCCTATATCCCCTTGCCCTCCATCAAAATGTGACTATTCTCCAAACTATAATTTATGCTGAAACTTTCTAAGTGGCTGTCCAATGTGACCAACATCCTGGGGTACCAACTGGAGATATTGACCAAAGAAAGTAGTGTGGTATATATTATGAAAGAACACTGAATTGGCAGGAAGGAGACCTAGATTCTAGTCCTAGCTCTATTACTTAATCATTTTGTTATCTTGAAAAAGTCAGTCCCCTTGCTCTTTGACTCAGTTTCCTCATCTGTAAAATGAGAAGGTTGGATTGCATGTTCTTTGAGACCCCTTCTTGATCTAGTTCTTATATTTTATGGTTTTATGGACTGTTACAATACTAACTCCTCTCCATCTCCTGTCCCCCCTTCTCCAATCCTTTATTACACAACAGACAAGGCAATTTTCCCAATATACTAAGCTGATCATGTGCCTCACTTACAAAAAAATAATTTAAATGTATCTATTAATTGTTACTTGAAAATATTCATTTAACTCCCCCTCCCCTCCCTGAACAAGAGAAGCAATCATTGGACAAAAAGATAGATGTATATATAAACTTATATGCTAAATATATATATATATATATATAATTTTCAGTTCTTTCCCTAGAGGTGGCTGTACACAAGCCATTCTTCAGACTATTTCCATTGCCGTATAGAATGTTCTCTTGATTCTGCTCATTTCACTCTTCATAACTTCACATAAGTCTTTCCATGTTTTTTTCCAGAATTAACTTGCTGTCATTTCTTACTGAACAGTAGTACTCCATCACAGTCATAGGCTACAGCTTGTTTAGCCATTCCTCAATTGATGGCATGCCTTAAATTTCCAGTTCTTTACAACCATAAAGAAAGCTGCTAGAAAAATTGTAGACTACATAGATTCTTTTCCTCTTTCCTTAATCTCCTTAGGAAATAAATCTAATGTATTGCTGGGTCAAAAGGTATACAGAATTTTATAATACTTAGTGCGTAATTCAGATTGTTCTCCAGAATGGTCGGGTTAGTTTGCAGTCGCATCAACAATGTATATTTAATGTTCCCGTTTTTCCATATCCCCTCCAATGTTGATCAACTTGGCTTTCCATCATTTTAGTCAATTTAATAGGCATGAGTGGTTTTTTCAGATTTGTTTTGATTTGTATTTCTCTGTTCAATACTGATTTAGAACATTTTCCATACAGATACATATAGCTTTGATTTCTATATCTAAAAACAGCCTGTTCATATCTTTTGACTTCTTATCAATTGGGGAATGAGTCATATGCTTATATATTTGATAACGTTCTCTATATATTCTAAACATGAAACCTCTTTCTGAGAAACTGTTTCTCTATTTTTTCCCATCTTATTGCTTTCTTTCTAATGTTGGCTACATTAGTTTTGTTTATACAAAACTTTTTTAATTCAATGTATTCAAAATGATCCATTTTCTACCTCACAAATGTTTTCTATCTCAAATCATAAGTTCTTCTTTTATCCATCAATCTGAGAAGTTCCCTGTTTTGTTGATTTTTTTTTTCTAATTTGCTTATGATATCTCCCAGAGGTAATATATCCATTTTGATCTTATCTTGGTAAATGGTATAAGATATTGGTCTATATTGAGTTTCTGCCAGTTTTCACTACAATTTTTACCACAGTGAATTCTTATCCCCCAAACTTGAATCTTTACTTTTGTCAAACACAAGGTTACTGTAATCTTTTACCACTGTTTGCCATGTTTGTCCTGTTCCTCTAATCTACTTTTCTGTTTCTTAGCCAGTACCACATAGTTTGGACGATTGCTACTTCATAATACAGTTCCAAATCTGGTACCGCTAGACCTCCTTCCTTCACACCTTTTTCATTAATTCCCTTGATATTCTTGACCTTTTGTTCTTCCAAATGAATTTTGTTATGATTTTTCTAGTTCCATAAAATAACTTTTGGTAGTTTGTTGGTGTTGGTCCATCCTTGCTTAGAAACCTTTCATGCTTCTTTCTTGCCAACAGGATCACATTCCAATATCCTTAATCTTTGACACACTCCAAATGGAAGTCATAACTTTGAACACCGAAGTGAGTCTTTTTAAAATGTCACTTATTCACGATGCTTCCCTGGATTCATGTCATTTATATGTGGGAGGTTAAGAGAGTACTGAAGCATAGACCTAGCCTCAGGTTGCTTATGAGCAGGAAGGACACCCACCTCAAACCCTCATCAAATGGGAGAGTTCAGAGAAGTCACCAGTTCAGAGGAAAGAAAGAAATGCCATTAGACTAAGGCAGTCAGGGCAGCCCATGAAGGAGCTGTCATTTGAATCCCACTTTGAAGGATGGGTTGAATAGAGGAGTGAAAAGAAAAGTAGAAATTCATAGAAAATTTGAGAATTGTTGGAATTGGGTGACAAAGGGAGATGAGATCTTAACCCAGTCCCCCTCTTTCCCCAGCTCTAGTGGCCTCCAGAATCAACTAGGAACTCTTACATTTGGCCTTTAAAGCAGCTCCTAATCTGACCTCACTCTATCTTTTAGTCTATATTCTTCTTCTTCATTCACATCATGTTCCTCCAAAATGGCTTACATGTTGTTCTTGGGAGACAGTATTCCTTCTCATATCTCCATGACATTGTACAGGCTGTGACCTATGCTTGGAAGACACTTCCTCCTCCCCTCTTCCTCCCTCCAGTATCCAGCTTTCTTTAAAGATCAGCTCAAATACCAGTTCCTCTGAGGTGCCTGTTCTGATTCCCCAAGTGGCCAGTACCCTTCTGTTAGATATTACTTTGTACACATTTTTATCTGGTTTCCAATTACATTTCTCCCAATAAAATGCACTTTCCCTAAGGGCAGGATCTCTGAATTCTCAGCTATCACTCTTTGCAGATGATGATGGTCAAAAAATCCTAGAGAATCAACTAAAAAGCTAGTAGAAATAATCAACAACTTTAGCAAAGTTGCAGGATACAAAATAAATGCACATAATCAGCATTTCTACATATTTCCAACAAATCACAGCAGCAAGAGGTAGAGAGAGAAACACCATTTAAAATCACCCTAGACAATATAAAATACTTAGGAATCTATCTACCAAAACACTCAGGAATTATATGAAAACAACTACAAAACACTTTCCAAACAATTAAAACTAGATTTAGACAATTGGAAAAACATTGATTGCTCATGGGTAGGACGAGCTAACATAATAAAAATAACCCTTCTACCCAAATTAATTTACTTATTTAGTGCCACCCCTATCAAACTCCCAAGAAACTTTTTTTTTTACTGAATTAGAAAAAACTATAACAAAGGATCTCTGGATTCTCAGTTCTTCTCAGAGAAATATATTAGGCTTTTAATCCATGCTGACTGAGAGGATGGCTGGCTGGTTGGCTAGATAGATGGTGTGAATGAATGAACCTGTGAGGGTCAGACCAGAGCTCCTCTCCAGGAGATCATCTGATTGAGGCCATGTTCTCTTGATGGCCAATGTTATGCTCCTCAACTTTCATCACTTCCTTCCACAAACATAAACATCCTTTGCATCCTTTGCAGTTAATCCCAATTGTCTATGACTCACAGTCACCAGATAATAATTTCAAAGTAGGTTAAAAAAATCATCAAGCTAAATGATGGCGATTACCATGGTTCATTTCAGGACTACACTCGTATGTCCACACATGCTGAGGTGGTATTGCCATGCATTCCTAAAAAGAATCTTTCCTTGGATTTAAAAGATATCATCAGTGACTTGAATAAAGGTGTGGATGAGAAGCTCATCACATCTGAAGGTGACATAAAACTGGATGAGATTACTAACACCAAGATGACAGACAAAACCTAAAAGGAACTTGACAGTCAGGAGGAGCCTTGGGTTGAGGTGAAGAAGATGAAGTTAAATAGAGATAAATGTAAAAAAATGTAAAGTTCAATGGCCTCTAAAACTGTGTTTCTCCTTTGATCCATCAATACCTTTACTAGGTCTATATCCCAAAGAGATCAGAAAAAGAAAAGGATCTATTTGTACAAAAATATCAATTGCTACCCTTTTTGTGGTGGCAAAGAATTGGAAATTGAGGGGGTGTCCATTGATTGGGCAATGGTTGAACAAGATGCAGTATATGATAGTGATTGTGCTATAAGGGATGGTCAAGAGGAGTTCAGAAAAATTTGTGAACATTTATACAAACGGATGCAAAATGAAGTGAGCAGAACCAAAAGAACATTGTACACAGTGGCAGCACTATTTCTTCATGAACAATTATGAAGGACCCAGCTATTCTCAATGCAGTGATTGAAGACAGTCCTAGAGACTCATGATGAAAAATGCCATATGCCTCTGAGAAAGAATTGATGGAGTCTGAATGCAGATTGAAGTATGCTATAATTAATTTTATTTCTTCTCTTTTTAATGTGAGATCTCTAATCCAAAATGACTAATATAGAAAAAAGTCTTATTTGCTTGTGTAAAATCCATATTAGATTGATAACAAGTTTACCCAATAAAGTACATTTCCCTTAAGGGCAAAGTCTTTGTATCCCCAGGGAGGTGGGGTGGCATTTTTCATTATTATAGGGATCCTTAGGGAGGGGGGAGGACTAGGAAAGAAGGAGGGAGGCTTCAAAGAAGGGAGAGCATTTGGAACCCAGAACTATAAAAAATGGATAGGGTGGAAAATTAAATATTATTTTAAAAAAGATATGCTTGTGTTCAAAAAATCAACCTCACAAATCCCAGATAGAGGGGACCTTGTGAAGTAGTAATTAACCTAAAAGATATCTGGGTGTCTCAGGGGATGTCAAGTGCAGTGTCTGTCAGGCGTGTGATAGAACAACTTCTGAAGCTAATGGGAGCTAGCGCTATACACAGATGGGTGTTACTTCCCAGAAGAGGGAGGTGATCCATCTTCCACTTTCATCCCTCATCATGCCACATCTGGTGTTGGGTATAGGGCTCTGCGTGCTTGTTTTAGGATGGACTTTGATGAAGTGGAGAATGCTAGAGAGAGAGTGTAATGTAGAGGAAGGCATTCTGGGTGAGGCTTGACCCTGTATTTTGCAGGAATTCCATCCTGCCATCCTCTACATTACAAGAGTAGCTTGAATGTTGATGAAAGTCCATGTCCTGTGGGGATGGGTGGTAGGAATTGGGAATTCCTGGAGATAAGAAGACTAAAGGGGAATCCTGATAACTTTGCTCAAAGGCTGGAAGGTCTGTGATGGGAAAGAAGAAGGAATAGATTTATTTTGTTGTCTTCAGAGGACGGAACCAAACACACACACACACACACACACACACACACACACACACACACACACACACACACACACACACACACACANACACACACACACACACACACACACACACACACACACACACACACACACACACACACATTGGTGGAGATTGAAGGGCCATTTGCCTGGAAGTCAGGAAAAACTTCCTCCCGAACAAAGCTCTTCAAATATGGAATTGGCTTCCTGGAGAGCCTGGGAGTTCCCTTCCTTGGGGGTGTTCAGAGTTGGGCCAGGCACATTTCATTTCTTTTAAAATAGAGATTTGTTTTCTGTGTGAACTGCCCTAAACAGCCACTGAAGTCTCATCCAACTCCCAGCTCCACTGGGTCTATGATAGAAGCTGCTGGAAGAGGTTTCCCAAAGTTACCCTGATGCAGATGGATATAACGGAGGATGTCATCAGCCGTCATCACCAATGTAGAAGGCTCCAGGCTGGATTCTAGGGATCATGAGGCCATGGAATAGAGCAGAAAGGGCCCTCAGAGGCTGTCTAGCTAAAAATAGCTAATAGCTAGCATTTATATAGTGTGGCACAATGCCTGGAACATAGTAGGTACTTCATAAATGCTTGTTCCTTTACTTCTTTAAGGTTTATGAAGTGCTTACAAATTTTGAGCCCTATGACAACCCTGGCAAGTAGCAGATATTATTATCCCCATTTTACAGATGAAGAAACTGAAAGAAGAAAAGTGACTTACCCAGAGACACCTAGTGTCTGAAGCAAGATTTGGACTCAGGTCTTCCTGATTCCACGTCTAGTGCTCTTATCCATGGTGTTGGTCTAGCTGCCATCTAATCCATCCACCTGATTTCTTTTTTAAACCTTCCGTCTTAGAATTAATACTGTGTGTTGGTTCCAAGGCAGAAAAGTTTTTTTTTAAATTATTATTTTAAACCCTTAACTTCTATGTATTGACTTATAGGTGGAAGAGTGGTAAGGGTAGGCCATGGGGGTCAAGTGACTTGCCCAGGGCCACACAGCTGGGAAGTGTCCAAGGCCAGATTTGAACCTAGGACCTCCTGTCTCTAGGCCTGGTTCCCAATCTACTGAGCCACCTAACTGCCCCACTGATTTTCTAGATATGGAAGCTGAGGTCTAGAAAGGTGGACATAGGTTGTCATTTCAGAGGCAGGACTTGAACCCAGATCCACCGAGTCCAAGGACAGTGTCTTTTCCATTGTCCTGAGCCATAAGGAGTTAACAGATCTGTGCAGATGTAGGAGCTTTGCTGTCACTGTAGACACATGGCTGAGCCACCGAGGATGCTGATTTCTTCAGGTGTAAAGCATTCTTCATTTTTACCCAAAAGCCAATATTCTACTCGAACCTCAGCACTATCTGACAGCCTGTGAACAGCAGGGCAGGGCATCTCTCCTTCTCTGGGTCTGTTTCTTCATCTCTAAAAGGAGAGTCATGGACAAGATGGCGTCAAAGACTCTCCCGCTTTGGAGACACGGAGAATCCAGCTTGGCAGATGGCATCTGAAGTTTGAATTTAGGGTTTGCCTCTGAAGAGCAGAACTCTTGGGATAAAACTGCAAAGTCTTTTGTTTCTGCTGAATTAAGAGCTTCTTTAATTTATTTCCTAGAAGGTGCAGCGCCGTGGTTTCTCCTCAGTGATTCATTATTCACTTGCCCAAAATTCCAAAAATGGATCTTTCAAGGGCATGGCCAAAGCTCTGAGATCCTCAGGAGTTAGAGGCAACGTGCTCTAGTCTGGATAAAAGGGAGCCAAATTGGGACTCCTATTTTAATCCTTCTCTCCACCCACTCTACGATCCAGCAGGGGCTTCCATATTGGATATCAAACTCATCTCCCACCTCCATGCCCTTGCCCTTGCTGTCTCCCTTTTTTACCGCAGCCTCTTAGCTTCCCCTATTTCCTTCAAGATTGAAATCCTGCCTTTTACAGGCTTCCTTTCCTAGTCCCTATCAGCCTCCAGCCAACCTGCTAATGCTTTTTCCTCCAAGCTTAGCTGCCATCTAATCTTTATATATATTTTTATTTTTCTGCTTATTTACATGTTGCCTCCTCCTTCAGAATAGGGGCTTTTTAAGGGCAGGACTGTTTTTGCCTCTGTTTGTCTGCCTAAGCTTAATGCAGCACCTAGAAGCACTTAATCAAGAATAGGAACCACTTAATCAATGCTTGTTGCCTGACCAAGTGAAGTCCAAGGTACTGAGTTCGAATGCTAGGCTTGCTATTCACAATCTACATAGCTATAGGAAAACAATAGAACTTTGGTGTTTCCTAATGGCATTTGATTTTTTTTTTTTAAACCCTCACCTTCTGTCTTGGAGTCAATACTGTGTATCAGCTCCAAGGCAGAAGAGTGGTAAGGGTAGGCAATGGGGGTCAAGTGACTTGCCCAGGGTCACACGGCTGGGAAGTGTCTGAGGCCAGATTTGATGGCATTTGATATTTAAAGAGAGGAGGAGATCGACTGAAATCCCTCCTAGTTCAAAATCCAGGAGAATAGAAGCCCTTTGGACACAGAAACTGAGTACGGTCATTTGGATCCCAACTTATTATTGGGTCAGCAAGTGACAACCTCCCTAAGCTTGTGCTTTCCTCATAGAGTCGATGATGAGGTTCCAGATGATGACCTCTAAGTGATTCTCTAGCACCATGAGCATGTTTTTAGATGCACGAAGGGCTAAAAATATCTTTTTATTAAATTGAATACAAATAACGGGGCTGAAAAAACCAAAGCTGCAGGTTGTATCTCAAAGGGAATTTTATTTGCAGTCAATACACACCCCCAAACGCCCACAAATGAGGGTGTAACATTATATATGCCATCTACGATCTTATATATGTCATCTATATTAAAGCAAATTCCATGCGAAAGACACAGAGGATACGAGAATCTTAAAGATAAATACAGTTTTAACAGAAGGTTTCGGGGAAAAAATTGTCTTCGAAACCTATTAAAATATCACAAGATTGGCGATTTTGCTGCTCAAAATGTTGTTCCAGAGCAATGAAGTTTTGCTGCTGACAGATATACATGATAAAGGCCAGAGTTTGGGTGAAGGGTTTGGATGCAGAGTGACCCCAGCCGGCCTCCTCTCCCAGCCTCTCTTTGTTCTCATAAGGATTCATTGGCTGCTAAGCTGTAGGGGATCTGGAGAGCATGAAAAAGGGTCCTAAACTAGACAGACTTCTGTAAAAGAAGGCTTGGCTCTCCACCCAGCACCCTGACACCCAAGGGGAGGGAGAACATTACCAGGATCCGGGGGTCCTGAGGCAGCTGAGGCACTAATTGTCTCTTTACCCGTCTTCTTCTTCCCATGTGGGTCCCCCATGTTGGTGTAACCTATCTTTGTTAAAGAGCGCCCTAGGGCGATGGGAAGAAGTTCTGCAGTCTTGCTTTGTTCTTTTTTTTTATTTATTACCTTCCATTTTGGAATTAATAATAAGTATCATTTCCGAGGCAGAAGAGCGGTAAGGACTAGGCAGTGGGGTTAAGTGACTCGGTTAGGGTCACATAGCTAGGAAGTGTCTGAGACCACATTTGAACCCAGAACCACCTGCCTCAGGCCTGGACCTCTCTCCCCTGAGTTGCTCCTTTGCTGTGCTATTTCAACAAATGCCTTTCCTTTGCACCATCGGTGCCTTCCACGGGCATTTAAAAATAAAAGTCTTTATTGACTGGGATCTAATGGGCTCCCATTTGGAGTCTCTTGGAACTCCATGTTTGATAAAGTGCGACACTATGGAATGAATTTAGATGATAATTACAACAGCTTCTATTTGACATACGAGGATGCCAATTATTCATTGTGTTCTTTGAGCTTCGTGCCAGCACTGTGAGAGAGACCCTACATGAAGCCAGAGGATTTGATCGAAGGTCTTCTTCATGGCCAACATGCCTTCCACAGTATACCCCAAAGGACTGACTTACTTGGTGTAGGAAAAGAGGATCCTGACTTTAGAATGGGAACGGACCTCAGAGGCTCCTCGTTTTACAAAACTAGAACCAAACTGAAGGCCAGAGAGGGGGAAATGACTTCCTTAAGGTCATACAGGCAGCAAGTGATAGCGAGGGGGTTTGAAAGCTGGTCCTTTGGCTCTAAATCCAGTGTTCTTCTCAAAGCCATCTGATGTATTATGCTACCTGAGCTAGAGGACATCAGGAAAACTTTGGCTGAACCAACAAGATGGAAAGATCACTTAGATCATCTCATCCCATCCAATGATTTTAAGAAAACAGGAAATTATTTGTTCAAGCACATTGGTAGAAAGTAGAAGAGCTGAGAACTGAACCCCAAATCTCTGTTTGATAGTAACATATCTAAAAGCCCCAGTGATACACTCCTCAGCAATCTGGGCTGTACCATTCAACAACTTAGATTTCTTTAAAATAAAAAAAAATCCTTAATAAACAATTAGGCATTGAATTAAGAACTGCTTTTCAGGCCCAGGGCTTGAAGAGTTGGAATATGAGTATAATCCATTGTGTCAGCAGAGTTACAGAGAGCCTCAAAATCTCCAGGAAATGTTTATTCTATAAATAATTTGGAAGTTCTGCTAATTATTTCTTTATCAATAATACATGAAATCAGACCCCATCCCACACCAGGTTCTCTTGAAATCAAATCTTCAAAGGAACATAAAAATTGGATGAATTCCTTGTGAAAAATCTTGTTTTGATTCCGTTCTCTTTACTGAGTGTACGGACCCAATCCCAAACTTTTGTCTCTGGATGACATCGAAGGGATAACCTCCAGCCCCAGAACACTGTCGAGCTTCTTAGATGAATTACCATCATTACAGTGAAGTCCAGTCTAACCATCCACACAAGAAAAACCAAGTGGATGAGGAATGTTTATTGTCACTGTGGTAGGCAGCAGCTGGATCTATGATCCATAGAGTTGGTCTAGCTGTTCATCAATCTTGAAAGGACCACAGAAATGGACCATGTTACTGTTTTTATGCTATAAAGCTGTGGATCTTGCAATACTGCAAGATCTGAAAAATTCAAATTAAAATTCACTGAAAGGGAAATGGACAGGTGCATGATGATGGCAGGGAGGCTGCACCATATTAGCAAAAAAGAACTACATGACAAGAAGGCTGTGAAAGATGGTATCTAATAAATAGGTCTGAACTAAAAGTCCAGAAGATCTGGGTTCAAATCTTGCCTCCAAACTTACCAACGGTGTGACTGTGGGCATATCACTTAATCTTTATAAACTTCAGTTTCCTTACCTGTAAAATAAAGGAGGAAAAAAAAACTTATAATCATGGCATCATAGATCTAGGACTGAAAGGGACCTCAGAGGTTATCTAGTTCCCCCTCCCTCATTTTCTAGAGGATGAAACAAAGAGGAGAAAACTAAGTCCCAGAAGGAGGATGAGTTTGCCCAAGCTTAAACAGGAAGTAAGTGGCCAGAGTGGAGATTTGAATCATAGGATGAACAGCATGGAAGATAGGTTGGGGCTAGTAGCATTAAAGGTAACTCCATTGAAGGGATTTCGTGAGAAATTCAATGTATTTCTCATGTGACATCCTAGATAAGAGACACAGAGAGACACAGAGAAAAACACAGAGATAGGGACTGAGATGGAGAAAGAGACAGCAAGACAGGGAACTGGGGGGAAAGGGAATAAAGACAGTCATACGCACACGGAGAAATGTTAGATATCTGCCTTACTCAGTTTTTAGGAGGCTGAAATGAGACAAAAATACATAAAGCTCTCTGTACATTTTATAGTACTAGCTTGGAGTTAGGTAGTCTTAGGCTCAAGACCCACCTCTTCTATACACTGGCAGTCACTTAGGTTACTGGTGGTGCAGTGGGTAGAATACTGAGCCTGGAGTTACACAGATCTGAGTTCAAATATAACTACTAACATTTGCCTGCCCTGTGACCTGGGTAAGTCATCTAACCTCTGCCTCACTTTCCTCCTTTGTAAAATGGAGATAATAACAGTACCACACTCCTAGGCTTCTTTTGAGGGTCAAAGTTCATATTCAAAAAGAATCCTTAGCCTAGTCCCTGACACAGAGCAGGTATTATAGAAAAACTTCCCTTGGCTTCCCTTGGCTTCTCTTCCCTTCCCTTCCCTTCCCTTCTCTTCCCTTCCCTTCCCTTCCCTTGGCTTTCCTTCCCTTCCCTTGACTTCCCTTCCTTTCCCTTCCCTTCCCTTGGCTTTCCTTCCCTTCCCTTGACTTCCCTTCCTTTCCCTTCCCTTCCCTTGGCTTTCCTTCCCTTCCCTTGACTTCCCTTCCCTTCCCTTCCCTT
>NC_058133.1:517496274-517522919 GCF_016433145.1 Gracilinanus agilis
TTCCCTTCCCTTCCCTTCCCTTCCCTACCTAGATTAAGGCAAGTCACTTAATCTCTCAGCCTCCCAGGCAACTTTCTAAGATGATAAGCTACAGAACAGACTGCAATCTGTCTTGGTAGAGAGGGTTTCCTCATTGGAAAGTTCCCTGTGCCAATGAAATCACATCTGGTTTAAAAAAAGTGGATAAAGACTAGACTTGTGGTTGTATTGATATAGGGAACTCCCGCATGAGGCAAGTCCCTCTATTGATGCATGTAGATATTTTCTGTGAATCTTTTTGTATTAGTGAGCTGCCTGGGGAAATGAAAGCTTAAGGGACTCACCCTAGATCACACAGTTTGAGGAAGAGGTGGGATTTGAACTCAGATCTTCTTGCCTCAGAAGCTAGTTCTCTGACTACTATGCTATGCTGTGTTTCTGTGTGTGTGTGTGTGTGTGTGTGTGTGTGTGTGTGTGTAAACCACAGTGTAATTTTAAGTTTAGTGGCATAGGAACTGGCAGCTGGGAGATCAGGAAGGGCCTCATGGAGAAGGAGGTGCTGAGGATGAGAGTGGAGAGAGCCTGATCATACATAGCCCGTAAGAGCTGTAAGGGATGTTCGCGTTATTCATTCAGCCGCCTAATTCTATGATTTACAGCCCGGCACCTCAATACCGCCATCTCTTAATATATGAAGGCAATTAGTATGCCAGAACCAGTTCATTAGGTGAAAATTCATAAACCGAGGCCAAGAATACTTCTAATTCTTATGTAATTTCTCTTGACGGATGCAAAATGGCAAAGAAGAGTTTGCCATTCCTCTTTTTTTAATGCTGAAGTGACAGATTCAATTAAAACCAGAGAGAGAGACTTCCTTGCAAGCTAAAAATAAGTTTAAATACAGAATGATCTGGAGGCTGATTCTAACTAAGCCCCGAAGGACTGATGTCTGAAGGCTAGAGGAGGGCTGGTCCTGGCTCACGGGACACTCTCTTGACAGAGACTGATGGCCGTGGGCATGAAAGGAAGCTTTCCATGACTTGTTGGTCATTGAATGGCACTTTCATTCGGATCTATTTTCTGAACAAAAGTCGGTTCCACAGCGGTGCCTGAACAAGCCCGCGCTACGTCCTTTCAGAGACGTTTTGGGAGAGAACCCTTGGGGTGGGCGCAGGTTTCCTGGCCTGGAGGAAGGAAGGGAAGACGGAGAGCAGCCCCCAGGGTGGCATCACGGGACAAAGCATCATGGGCCAACTGTCCATAGTCCTGGGATGGATCTGGCCCATGTGTTGGGAAGGCAGAAATCACCCATTTTTAGATGGAGGCTCTGGTATAGCATGTTGAGTCTTAGAGAAATGAGTTGGGGAAATGCCAAATCGTGCCAGCATTTACTCTCTTGTACCCAAAGCCGATAGTTTGTTAGAATAAAGATTGCTATGGAGGATTTGTCTAGGAGGGAAGGAGGGCTGCTGCCAACGCTATGGGAGGGGGGTGATAGGAGGGGAGGGAAAGACCATGAATCATGGAACCATGGGAAAATATTCTAAATGAATTAAATGACTAAATACAGTTTTAAAAACTAAAAGAACCAGTGAAACATTTCAGTAAAGCACTCGTTCCATAGCCTTGGCTCCGAGGGATGGAATCTGGCCCCAACACCAGCCACTGCCACTTCTTCATGGGTCTAGGTACCCCCCCCCCCCAATTCCTTGGGAACTCCAAATGCAGTCATAGGGATTCTGAAGCTGGCATCTGGGAACTATTTTAAAAAATATGTTGACCATTATATTTGAGGAGAGCCGGTTTCCTTTGGAATCCCATGTATTTTCTTGTATGCATTTAAAAATAAAGAGGTCAAGGGGGCAGCTGGGTAGCTCAGTGGATTGAGAGTCAGGCCTAGAGACGGGAAGTCCTGGGTTCAAATCTGGCCTCAGACACTTCCCAGCTGTGTGACCCTGGGCAAGTCACTTGACCCCCATGGCCCACCCTTACCACTCTTCCACCAAGGAGCCAATAGACAGAAGTTAAGGATCTAAAAAAAATTTTTAAAAAAAATAAAGGGGGTCTGTAGGCTTCACTAGACTGATGGTCAAAAGGACACAGCAAAAAGCTGAGAAGCTCTGGATGGGAAGGACTTTACTGTGTGTCAGATGAGAAGGTTTACAGCTAAATTTCCATGCTAAGGTTTTCCGTGAGATATAAATGAAAAAAAAAAAAAAAAGAAAGAAAAGGATCTACTTTAAGCATTTGAAGACTTAACTGGCTTCCACTGGTAGCTCTGGCTCATCCTGGGGCCTATAAAATTTGAGGGGAAAGAGCAGGAAGAGCAGGCTAGAGGGGAAGAAATTCATAGCCATGTTCCTGGGGAAGAGAGGAGGGGGGGGTAAATTCCTTGTGGATCATAGGATCTCTGAGTGGGAAGGCACCCAAGAAGCATCTGGTAGACCTAGAACCTCAACAAGAAATCTCTTCTTTAGGTATCCAGTAAATGGCAACTGACCTTGGCTTGAAGACCTCTGAGCAGGGGGAGCCCCCTAACCTCTAAGGCAGCCGGATCCACTTTGGGGCAACTCTGTCAGCGAAGTGCTCTTGACATGGAGGATGGATTTGGCTTCCATCTGCTATTCTCTAGTTCTGTCCTCTGGGATCGAATAGAAGAAAGCTTGTCTTTCCACTGAATGTCCCTTGAAATGCTCGAAGACAACTCTCATTCTCCCTTATCTCTACCTTTCCACGCCCCACAAAAATAAACACGCAACAATCCTCGGCTCCTCTTCCATCACCGTTTAGCTGGCATCGATTCAGGAACTGAGATAAAATGGGAAACAAACACATCAGACTTGGTGTTAGGAAGACACAGCTTCAATCTCACCTTGTGCTTCTGTTCAATTGTGTCTTATTCTTCATATCCCTACTTGGGATTTTCTTGGCAAAGATACTGGAGTGGTTTGCCATTTCCTTCTTCAGCCGGTTTTACAGATGAGGAAACCAAGGCAAAGAGGGTTAAGTGATTTCCTGGGTTATGTAACTAGTAAGTGTCTGAGGCTGGATTTGAACTCAATCTCACCATAGCCATTTACTAACCTACAAGTCGCTTAACCATTCTGGGTCTCAGTTATCTCATCAGTAAAATAAGGTGGTTGAATTTGATGTACTCTAAGATGCCTTTGTTCCATTATCTATAATTCTATGATCCTTCTCCATCCTGGAGCTCTCCTCAGGGTATTTTCCATGCAATCCTTCTAATGAGTCTGGACCAGAACTAAACTGGGACGGATGAGCACCTCCAAGAATCTGGACCCTAGGACTCTCCTAATGAATCCTCAGCTTCCATCTGCTTTCTTGGCTGCCGTATCTCCCCATGGACTTTTATTAAACTTGTGCTCTACTTAAACACTAGGTCTTTTCCTGACAAATCGAAATCAAGCCATGCCTTCTACCACCTCACTGCTCTGAAGAATGTATTTTTGTACTCAAGTGTAAGGAGAGATAAATCAATAGAGAGAGCTAAAAAAAGACTGGCCCCAGGAACGTTTTGCAGTACATGGATTTTCCATTTGGGGCGGGGGGGGGGGGAGGGTTAACGTCTCTTTTATTTATTCATTTTTCTGCCTTACCTCACCCCTGCCATGTTTCTTTTCTCTAGTAAATCAGCTTCAAATGTTTGGGAATTTCATTAGTGAGACTAGATTCTAGATCCTAGATCTAAAGATGGAAGGAATTTGAGGACTCCTTAAGTACAAGTTCTCATTTTACAGATGAGAAAACGGAAACCCAGAGAGGGGAAGCAATTTGCCCAAGGTCACAGAGGTAGAGATTAAGCAGGTAGAAGCAGGATTTGAACTAAGTCCCCCAGATTGCAAAGGCAATCCTCTTTCTCTTGTACTGCATTGCCCTTTCTACTGTTCCTTGGTAGATGGTCTTCATGAATAACTCTAGCTCCAAAATAAAAACTAGATCACTCATCCCCTTCTCATGCCCAATTTTCTGGTAATAAGCTGCTCTGAACTTAGGTAGGCTGGTCCACAGACAGCAGACCCAGTCTTTTGTGGGGTCAGCATTCAAAACCCTTTCTAGTTTGGTAGAACTTCCCAGAATTCATACCACACTGATTCAGCTTTTCAGAACCCAGGGTCACTTGGATTCTATGATGAGTTTCCAAGGGGATTCCTACTAATCTCTAGGATGAGATCAACAGGACTTCAGAAGAGCCTCCTTAGGGTCATCATAAGAACTCTTAGAAACCTCCTGAATAGATTATATGATTGATTGGAGGGAGGTGGGCATATGATCTGGGTGGTGGGGGAAGAAGAAGATGTTGGATTGTCTTAAAACTCTTCTCTAGACCCAAGTGGGCCTGAGAGGAAAGAATCCCAAGTGCAAAGGTGAGTGCTAGAGTCAGAAAAGAGTGGCAAACCCAATCCATCAGCTCCTGGGAGAAAAGACTGGGGCTAATGGGGATCGAGATCTTTCCTTGGGAGTTATACTCTCTATATACTCTCCATGGAACCAATACATAGTATTGATTCTAAGACAGGGTTAAAAAAAACAAATAAACAAACAATCATCAAACTGTCAGCCATGGGTGCTGTATACCTTTCTGCACTTTCTGCCTCATTGGCCACTTGTCAATGGCCAGCCATCAGACTAAAAGACTATCATGAAGCAAAAGGTCCTTCATTGGTGGGAGCCATTGCCCAGACTTGGTCGAGAGAACGAGTCCTCGAAAAGAAGTGTGAGCCAACTCTGCTTCTGGTCTTAGGAGCAAAGGAACTAGCAGAATGAATCTATGTTCATAGCCTGGAAAATACTAGTGTGAATTCAGGGGTTTGAGCCACTCTCCTACCTAAATTAACGTCATTCCAGGCCATGGATGTGTGTAGGTGGAAATCTGATGCACCTGAGCTGCATTTACCCAGCATCCTTATAAGTTACGTGCTCACTTTACGTCGTTACATTTGAGAGATAAATTTTATTCTCATGGATGCTGGGTTAGGGAGAAAAGACTGGGAACCATGACTAAGAGAAGCAAGGGCATGTCCTGGCCAATGGATAAAAGTGAATTAATGGGAGGGTCTACTTTCTCTTTTATACCATTTTAAATATTTGTTTTTTACAATTAAAGCAAGCATTTCCATACTCAGTCCTATGTTTATAAGTGATTCTCACAGAACTCCTTTGGGGCCCTGAGTCTCCCTTGCATATACTAGAGCCATTGGCCTATTTCAATTCAAGAAATGGGGTCTTAGAGACAAAGGAAGGGATCAGACCAGTTTAAGCCTAGCTGCACACCCCATTCCATGACATTGGTACTCTAGTGTCTGACTCTCACCAAAGTTAGTCTTTCATGGTACAAAGTATAAAAAGTCACCTCTGGTCATTCTTACTGACACAATTAGGGTTTAGAATAATGGGATACTGTAGTGGACAAAGACCTTACACACAATCTAATAAAATCATTTTTATTTTACAAATGAGGAATCTTGGACCCATAGAAGTTTAGAATAAGAAGATTTATGTAAAGTCAAGCAGCTAGAAATAACAGAGCTAGGATCTGAACTGATGTATTCTGACTCCAAATTCAGAGTTATCTCCATGGAGCCATGAGGCTCGTAGTAGAGGAGGTCATGTTTTCTTTATGTTAGTATCTTCTTACATGGCAAGATGTGAATGGACACTTTCCATGTAAAATCATAGCACCAGAAATTCCCTGTGTAAGACAATATTCCAAACTAGTAGATTTGGTTTTTATGAGCTCTGACTCCCACTGTGGAGATGTTTGTGAATTCTATTTGGGAAATAGTCAGGAGCCTTCTAATGACATGCTCTCTATGAGTAACTCTAGATGAAACAACAACAACAAAAACAACTCATCATCTACTTGACCCATGTCACCAGACTATGCCTATGGCAGGTGGGTACTGACTCAGAAGCCTCTCTTCACTCCCAGCTGGAGCAGCAGTGTTGATGGATACAAAGACATGAGGATACTCATCACCTTGGCTCATCTGTTCCATCCCAACTTCGAAGAGATTAAAGAGCTTTAAAGATGGCTCAACACATGCGTCCAGTGAACTCTCATAAGATACCCTGATAGTAATGAATCCTAGATAGTATTAACACAATGCTACAAGGTTGGCAAAATACTTGACAAATGTTAGCAGAAATATAAAATAATCTGAAAAAAGATAGTGAGAAAAACCTTCTTAATTGTTTTTGTTTTGTTTTTTTTTTTTTTTGTCACAAGGCCAGCTCCAAATGGTGTGGGGGGATGATCATGATGTGAAAACAAAAGGCACTCTTATTAAGTGTCTTTTAATAAAAAAAAAAAAGGTAGAAAATAGATTAGAGATGAGCATGGCAGCAATAGCTCTCCTGAGATTGGAGGGAGTGGGATCTTGCATCCCATCTGCTGTGCGGACTTGCCTGGCATCAGAACCCTTCTGCTCTCTCTCTTCCCCCATACATTTTCAAGACAATCCAACTATAAGTTAATAAGAAGGAGATGTAGGAGATAGATTTCTCATTAGACTCGCTGACTAATTGTATTTAATTTAACCTGCCCGAAGTGTTTAAGGCCAAGGTCTTATGGGACTGTTTACAAGGACCAAAGAATCTTAGATGTGTCTAACAACAAAGGCATCTGTGGGAGATGCTCTGGGGGAACAGGTAAACGTCCAGGCAAAAATCCCTGGCTGAAAACCAAACAGAAACCTGACTCCTATCCGTATTGATGCATTTGGTTAGCTGCTGGCATTTCCTTGAAGAAGAAGTCTAAAAAAATCCTGGTTGTATTGACAATGGCAGAGATACCAATTCAAAATGACATTTACATAGAGAGAAGAGAAGAAGCATCGCCAAAAGGTTGGAGAACTGGCCTTGGAGAAGGAAACACTGTATTCAAATCTTCTAGCTCTTCTAATTCCGGTTTCATCACCAAATATTGCTTCTCATACACACTGGCTATGTCACTCAGGGTAAGTCACTGCCCCTTGGGTGTTCTAGCTCTAAGACTCAAATTTCCAGAGATTCTGATGATCTGCTTTGATAGAGAGAATTTCCTTGTTGGGAGTTCCATATATCAATGAAATCACAAGGCCAGTAAATGCATGTATGTATAGATACATATAAACACATATGTTTGTACATATATACACATGTGTATACATACATATGATCTATATAAAAGACAGAGAGAGGGGGATAGAAACAAAGAGACAGAGAGAAACAGAGAGCAACAGAGTGAAGAAGAGAGACACGCAAGAGGCAAAAAGAGAAACAGAGAGCACATTGTACAGACCCAACAGTGGGGTAGTATGCCTCATTATACACTGAGTTCCTTGTCACTGCAAGGTTGCAGCCAGAGCACTGATTACCACCTGTAAGGGAATTTGTAGAAGGAATTCATTCATTTGTCCAAAAAGCATTTATTATACCATTTTATTATACCTACTTTTCACCAGACACTCTGCTAGGTGCTGGGAATAAAAAGATCCACACGAACTAGTCTGTGCCATGAAGGAACAGACCTTCTCCTTCCTAGGGGGAATCCCATTTCAGGACCCAGATAAGGGAATACATAATTGGAAATTCAGAGTAAGCACAAGGTGGAGGAGATGAAAATTCTGAGTCAGTCAAGGGAAGAATTTGAATTTCAGAATGGATCTCAGCAGTGTCCGTTCTAGTCCATGCATAAAAAGAATAGCAGATGGGGGAAACCAGAAAGAAGGTCAAATTGATCCTTTCAAGGGAGTGGCTGCAGAGTTCTAAGGAACAAGGGGAGAAGGGAGAGTCCCAGGCTTTTGGGTCACTTTCTGCCAAGGCACACAAAGGTCAGTGATTTTGAATCGGGAGCGAGATTGGATCCCTTGAACTTTGAGATCCTTTTTCACTCTCGAATTATCTGAAAGCCCAACACATCGTCACATTGCCAGGCACATACATGGCTTTGGAACCCATGATCTCCCATTTTCTTCCCAGTGAGATCCCTTAAATCATCCACCTGTCAGTGGTGGGTCTTGATTACAGAAGAGAAGTCAATCAATACTCATTAATTAAGGGCGAGTTGCTACCAGCAGCTTGCTGATCTGAGCAAGTGGGTTATTTATGACCAGAAAAACCTGTTTCCACCACACTCTGTCATGACTTTACAACAACTTTCCTATTGATGGCTCATGCCGGGGGCAAATTCACTTTGAGCATAAGTTGTGAAAAGCTACGTGTAAATAAATCTGAGCCTCTCTACCCATGAGGAAGTCAAGGGAATCAAGTTCGAGAGAGAGTATTCCCATTTCTTTGTTCCTTGGAATCAGGGGACTTATTCATTCCAAGTACCAATAAGGCTTACCCACCCTCAAATAGGCTACATTCAATTGCAGGGAGGGGTATAATGTAGCTAAATAAATGAAGATCTATACCAGTGATTCCCAAAGTGGGCGCCACCGCCCCCTGGTGGGTGCTGCAGTGATCCAGAGAGGCGGTGATGGACACGGGTGCATTTGGGGGCTGTGAAGAACTGTAAGGGGGCAGTGATAGTATGTGACAGGGGGCGTAAGGAATATTTTTTCTGGAAAGGGGGCGGTAGGCCAAGAATGTTTGGGAACCACTGATCTATACGAATAAATACAATGGACGGGTGACTAGTAGTTTGGGACATCAGCAAAACCCTTGTGGAGCCGCTGAGTCTTAAAGGGAGCTAAAGATGCTGAGAAGTGGCATGATGGGATGAGTGCATTCTAGGTATCAGAAAATTGCTCCTAAAAAGAAATGGAGACACAATCAAATAGAGGTGAATACGTACAGAGAATACAACATAGGTCAATGTGGAGGGAATCTAGAATTCATGAAGAAGAGTAGTAATAATAATATTAATTATAAACATTTAGCTAGGTGGCACAGAGGGTAGAGTGTCAGGGCTGGAGTCAGGAATATTCATTTCCCTGAGTTCAAATTTGGACTCGGACACTTACTAGCTGTGAGACCCCGGGCAAGTCATTTAACCCTGTTTGCCTCAGTTTCCCATCTGTCAAATGAGCTGGAGAAGGAAATAGCAAACCACTCCAATATCTTTGCCAAGAAAACTTCCAATGGGGTCACAAAGAGTCAGACAACTGAAAAATGACTAAAGACCAACATTTACATGACACCTAAAATGGACCAGGCATTGTGTTATGGTACCTCATTTGGTCCTCAGAACAATTTTGAGAGGTTTGCGCTATTATTAAACCCATTTTATAGTCGAAGACACTGAAGTTAAATGACTTCCACAAGGTCATACGATTAGTGTCTGAATCAGGATTTGAACTCAAGTATCCTTGACTCTAGACCTGAATTTCTATCCCCTGAACTACCTAGAAACCCATATGATTCAGTAATCTTGAAAGGTGAATATTTAGAGAATAGAGACTGCCTATTTTTATTTATTTTTTATTTTCTTTGCAGTCCCAGTACTCAGCATAGTGCCAGGGATCTAGTAAGTGCCCAAGCTTATTGATTGATTAAACGACTCAAAATGCATTTTCTCCAAGAGGCAAGAGGGAGCCACCAGCGTTTGTTAAGCAAGGAACTGACAAGGTAACACTTTTGTTTTAGGAATATGAACTTGGCAGCTGTATAGAGAATGGATTGAAGAGGAGAGACGCCGAACAGTGAAGGCAATGCCAAAGAATTTCCAACATGGCCCCTTTCCCTCCAGGAAGGGAGGGAAGCTAATTCTAAGCTAATTCATCCACACACCAAACAGGTAAGTGCCAGCACAAGGCAGAAGAGTCAAGTGTCTACATGATTGGTTTATATAAAAATAACCAGGTGGAATGAACCATCTACTCCATCTACTAATCGACTGAATTTATTAAATGATTAGTCACAGGTCTAGTCACCCGGGGGGATACAAATTCAGAAGGGAATCAGTTCCCACCCTGGAGCAGTTCTCTATGGAAGCAGAGAAACCATTTCAGTGGTGGGGTTGGAAGTGGACCTTGAAGGATGGGTAGAGAGTACTTAAGGAAGGAGGAAGGAATAGAGTATTTCGGGAGGAAAAAGAACCTAAACCAAAGCATGGAATAAGTGTCTGGCACTTAAAAAATGAGCATTTTAGATTTATGAATGAATGGAGCCCAGCATGGCAGAGCAGCTGGAGATCAGTGAGTCTCCAGCCCAGTCACAGAACCAAAGAGGTTCCTGACAGCCCGGACCTCGCTTTGAGCATGAATGTCCTCTGGAACATTGCTGAGGGTGCCTGACCCCAGAGGGCACAACTTGGAACAACAGGTGGCCCTAGTGCAGCAGGCTCTTGGGGGCCTTTGCCATCCTGGTTTTTACCTTCTGGGATGCACTCCAGTTTGCCGCTGACATTCCTGAGATGTGCCCAGAAAGAAGCCCAACACTAGAGACGGGGTCTCATCAGAGACATGATCACCTCCCATGTACTGGACACTAAAGACTGATATGGCTCCATATATTTTATTTATGAACTGCCACATCAAACCACTGACCCCAATTATACTCTCCTATCACCCTGAGCCTTTTCCAGAAGAACCCATATCTAACTCCAGCCCTCTCCCCCTTTTGTCCTTCCACAGCTAATTTTTTTAATCTGAGTATAAGACATTATGTTGATAGCCATTGAGCTTAATCATATTAGCTTGCGCCTGCACTCTTTAAATGATCTCCGTTCTGGCATTCGAAGCTTCATGCCTGCTCTAAATTCTCTACGTTCGCCACGTTTGCTTTCTTCAAAGTCTGATCCAATGGTGGACAGAGCCGGGTCAAGATGAGCTGCCAAAGCGGCTGTGCCAGGGACGTCCTTCTAAGTCTTAATCATCCCTGAGTCCAGTGCTGAATTCAGTGTGCCTAGGCATGCATGGCTGTACACGTCGGGGCTGCTGCCTTAGCCTAAGGCTGGCCACACTCTCCTGATCAGTCTGTACCTCCACAGTGCCTGAGAGCTATTGTCCAGTGTCTTTGCTTCATCCCCTTCTGCCTTGTTTAGGACATTTCCTCAATCGAATAAACAATCTCTGTCACTCTGATCCGGATTTCTTGAAGTCATGCTGATTTGTGGCAACCGTTGCTTCCCTTTCTGTGCTTTCATAAACCATCCCTTTAGGGATCAGATGGAGAATTTTGCCAAGGCCGCAGCATCGCCGATTTAGAGCTGGGCTCCTGGCACCCACTTGGCCGAGTCTTCCATTTTGCAGCTAAAGAAACCGAAACAGAAAGAGGACGTGTGATTTGTCTAAAGTCACGCAGCTAACAAGTGGGAGAGGAAGGATTTGAACCCCGATCCCCTGACTTTCCACTTCACAATGCTGCTCTGTGCATGCCACATGACTTTGATTTTCTTCACATTTCAAATATTCATTCCTTGGATTTAATGGTTACTATGAAATGATAACAAAGCACAGGCTCGCCACTTCCCATCTGGAAAAGAACTCAGAAGTGGTCTAGTGTGATCCTTTAATTTTACAAAGATGGAAACTGAGGCCTGGATAGGCTAAAAGACTTGCCCCAGGTCACACAAAGAGTGAAGTATGGAGCCAAGATTTAACGCTGACTCCAGATCTGGCGGCTCCTCTCCCCCATTTCCCAATCGTGCTTCCAGCATTTTCAGCTGACTTTCGCTCTCGACTCACCAATTCTTTGTAAAGCTCCAAAACCTGAAAGAAGTCTCATTCCCTATTACTCTACCCACAGCCCAGGCACTCCCGGGGCACACGCATTTGGGGATGGGTTTCATCACACCCTAGTTTGATCCTGGGTCTTGCAGATGAGCTAGAGACCGATTAAAGAGGTGAGGACCCCCCGGCGTCTGAGTGGGAACATCTGGAGGGAGGCCCAGGAAGCCGCTTATAAATAGCAACTTGAACTCCATCTCCAAAGTGACCTCCCAGCCGCCTTCTTTTGAGCCTTGAACACGTTTCCTTTTCTTTCTTCTCTTTTCCCTTCTTTTCAAGTTGAAAACTTTCCCACCCAGGCAGCGGCCTAAGCATCCGAAGAAAAGGGCTTTTGTGACACCCTCGCCCATTCTGCAGATCAAAGAGTATGGGGGGAAGAGTGGGAGAAAGGATCTGCCCTTGGGAGCACCTACCTGGACTGAGCCCCGGAAGCTTTGGATGTCCACCCTCATTCGTTCCTCCTTCCAGAAGTGCCGGCCGGCCAGCCGTGACAGCGGAGGGTTGACCTTCACCCTTTTGGAAATTAGAAATGCTGGCTCGATTTATTCCACAGCAAGCTTGGCTTGGAAATGCAGAGGCTTCTGTTTGCTAAAATTTGCTGGGAGGGAGAAGCTTGGCCAGGGGGTTCTAGAGGATTACTGTGAAAAGGACCCAAGGCATTCAGAAAGAAACTTCCCAAACTGAAGCCAATGTCTGGTTTTGCTATGCGTTCCAGCTGGAGACATCGTCTTGGGTATTTGTACAGCCCTCCTCCAGAGACTCATTGTAGCAGGGTGGCTGCTGGACCAAGGCCTGCTGGGTTCCATGCCACAGCTGAAATTAAAACGACAAAGAATCTTAGAGGCAGGAATGCGCCGGTAACTATTTAACAACCGGCTTTCCAAGAACGTACAGCAAGCCTCTACGTTAAAATCATATTTTTCCATCACTTTCTTACATCTAGAAATAAATAATACCCCTCCCCCCCATAAATAAAGTCCCAATTTGTAGCATTTTCTGATTTCTCGGATAGAAAGGCTCATAGAATTGAAAAATTCTTAATTGGCAGCAGTTCATCTAGTGCAACGGTCGGCAACCTTTTTGGCCGGGAGAGCCATAAAAGCCTGCGGAAGGAGGAGGATGGAGGCTGAAGGCGCTGGAATATGGGGCGGGGGCTGAAGGGCCCCCTGGGGCACATCCTGGGGCTCTGCCCAGACTGGCAGGTCCAGAGGTGGAGCCAGATATGGCTCGAGAGCCATACGTTGCTGACCCCTGATCTAGTGGGTTCTGCCACCCCCTCCTTTAGAGGACTCTTAGTCCAATCTTGTCTCTTTTCAGAGGAGGAAACTAAAGCCCAGAAAGGTCACAGTGCAAATGGGCAGGGAGAGGCTGGTAGTAGAGCCTACCAGTCCCAGAGTCCCAGACCAGCTCTAGAATGGCATCCAACTACATTTTAACCTTTATTTGTGCAGGGACTCCTATCTGATGTCTGCATGAAAAATCTTCCTTGACTTCAGCCTCCAGATCAGGCCACTTGAGGATCGAAGAACGAGGGGTGTCTGGCCTCGAGAGAAGCAAGGACACGACAACGATTTCCAAGTAATTACAAGACTTGCCGCATATAGGAGGGAGTAGGCTCATCCTGCTGGGCCAGATAGGAAAGGAGCTCTCCATCAAAGTCAAAGTTCACTCAATAGTCTTGTTTGCATTGATTTTTCTCATGGCCCCGAGCTCTAGAATACGACAACTCGCCCCTTTCCCACCAAGATCCATCATCTTTCAAAGGACTTTGGTTTTAGGGGCTGCTGGGTGGTCCAGTGAACAGAACAGAAAGATAGGAGTTAGGAGGACCTGGGTTCAAAGCTGCCTTCAGACCCTTCCTAGCTGTGTGACCCTGAGCAAGTCATTCAGCCCCAATTGCCCAGCCCTTACCTCTCTTCTGCCTTAGAACCAATACCAATTCTTTTTTTTAATAAAGCCTTTTTTTTTAAATTCTATGCTTTGAAGGGAAGTAAGGATGCCTTTTATTTTTTTATTTTCAGTTTTATTTTTTTAAACCCTTAACTTCTGTGTATTGGCTCCTTGGTGGAAGAGTGGTAAGGGTGGGCCATGAGGGTCAAGTGGATGAAAAGCACATTTTCCAGACTGGCCTTAATTGGCAGTCTGGCAATATCGCAATCTGGAAAAAAAGAAAACAAACTCTACAGCGGGGTGGTAAGCTGGACCTAGAAAGAAGAAGGGAGAGAAAGGGAGTCCGAAAGACTTCTAGGAAAGCATGTGCCGTTTTGGATCATGCCAAGTTTCTGGGTGCCCCCAATCCATCTTTTTAAACCAACATCGTCCTAGCAATGCTATTTGGTTCATGGGACAACATGATCAAGGAAGAACTCAAATTGCGGATGACCCCAAGTCCCCTGCTAAGGTGCAGCTCCTTGGAGAGCCCCCTGTATAATACAGAGTTGAGATGCTTTCCAAGGAGGTCGGACGGCCACAGCCCTGAGCGATTCTACTCCAGGCGTTCCTCAGAACACAAAGCAGGTCCAGAAGCGTAGAGCACTGGCCAGTTCCTTGTTGCCTCCTCTGATGCATATTGCAGAGACAGAGCTGGTGCTCTCCATAAGAGATGTCCATTGGTTTTAATGCTCCTCCTGACTGTGGTCCTATAGTTTACCCCGAGCCTTCCTTTCCCATCAGATTCATTCCCCTTTTTTTTAACCCCTTACTTCTGTCTTGGAGTCAATACCAAACTGTGGATGCCACAGAACCCAGACACTGGGCAGCTTTCTCCTCTGGGTAGCTCTAGAATACCACAAATGTCCCATCTCTCAGCCATATCCATCATCCTACAAAGGAATTTGGTTTGGGGGCAGCTGGGTGCCTGCAGCACCTTAACCCATTCATAGGTGGGTCACTTTGTACCTCTGGATGTGAAGTTTATCATACCAGAGGTACAAACCGAAATGCCCCTGGACTTTTATAATAAAATAAAATAGAAACTTAAAAAAAACTATTAAAAAAAGCCAAGAACTCAAAAGACACGAATGGAGGAGCACAAAATGAGGACAATTATTTGTGGATGCCATTTAAATAAGCTCAATAAGCATTTATTAAGAATTTGTCATTTACCACTTAGGAGGTAGGTAGGTGGTTCAGTGGATAGAACACTGTGCCTAGTGTCAGGAAGTCTTGAGTTCAAATCTGGCTTTAGCCACTAGCTGTGTGATCCTGAACTTAACTCTGCTTCAGTTTCCTCATCTGTAAAATCAGCTGGAGAAGAAAATGATTAAACTGCTCTAGTATCTTTGCCGAGAAAATCCCATGGACGGAGGGGTCCATGGGCTCATGAAGAGTCAGACTGGACTAAATCTGTGAATAACACTATCAAATACTCTACTGGGCGTTGGGGACTTAAGAACAAAACAAACAAACAGGTATCTGACCTTGGATAGCAGATTTGAGAAGACTCAACAAAGATGAGTAAATGGAAAAAAATTAATAAAGTAACTCCAAAATGATAGAATAAGAGGGGGACCGAAAGCAACTGGGAGATTCAGAAATGGGCTCTTCACAACTGATGATTGTGTTGAACCTTAAAATGCAAAACCTTAAAAATCCCAATGTGGGGACAGCTGAGTAGCTCAGTGGATTGAGAGTCAGGCCTAGAGACAAGAGGTCCTGGGTTCAAATCCGGCCTCAGACACTTCCCAGCTGTGTGACCCTGGGCAAGTCACCCCCATGGCCCACCTTTACCACTCTTCCACCTAGGAGCCAATACACAGAAGTTAAGGGTTTAAAAAAAATTCTAAAAAAAAAATCGCAATATGGCCATCTTAAACAAGCTAGTGGGCCTTGGTTAATTATCTAGAACATGGCTTAATTTTAAAATGTCACCCACATTTCTTCAAGGGTCCTTCTCCAATCCTTCCTCAGAGAAAGAACAAAAAAAAAAAAAGAAAAAGAAAAAACAGAGACAGATCTACATAACTGATTAATGCATCATCAAAGTTGGGGGAAATGTTCGCTCTAATACCCTCACTGACTTCCTGCATCTCCAAAGGTGAGGATACCTTCTCGTAGCTCTTCTTTTGAATGATACCAGATACGCCTTTTTGAAAATAATTTCTGAGGAAATGGTTACTTGGTCCTTTCATTAATTTCTTTCAAACAGGAGCCTTCCAGGATAATGGGACCATAGATTAGGACCAGTGGATGATGGCTAAAAGGAAGCTCGGAGGTCATCAGGTCCAAGCCCCTGATTTTACAGTTGAAGAGACTGAGGCCCAGTTTCACCCTCCAAGAAGTGAATCGACTTGTCTGAGGTTGAACAGGCAGTAGGGGAAGGGTAGAGATTCCAAAGCTGACTCTCTGATTCCAAATTTGGTGCTCTAGCCACTGCCCGGCTGCTGTCATGAGCTCATAAGAACTCATGCTTCTGTCAGGTTTTATAGGTCTAAAGGGCTGACTGTCCCAGTGCCAATGGCCCTGCGAGGTACAGAACGTGAGAGTCAATGCCCTCATTTTGATGATGAGGCCACCCACCTTGGGGGAGCTATTAAGAAAGGAGACAGTATTCCATTCTCATCCGGAAACTGAGGGAGTTTGACAAGATGTCTTCTAGAGCCTCTTCTCTATGATCTCATGAAAGAGATTTCAGGAAAGAAAAGGGATGCTTTCAGTTGGAAATTCTGAGGGAGCCCAGGCAGGGTGGGAATTGGGCATTTAGCTCGGAAGAATATGCTGGAATTGATGAGCCCATTCAAGTTGGGCTTAGAATGAATCATTTATGAGCCCCAAAGAAGTATTTCCTGCAAGCATTTTAACCATCCCTAGAGAAGACCTAATGGTCTTTCTATATTTTCACACATGAATGTGAAGGGAGAAATATGGTTAGGTCCGAGGTGAAGAGATCATAAGAAATCTCATTTTCATACCTTTTTGCTTCACCTCCCTACCCCCCATTTTCCATCTTGCCAATAAGGCCCTGTGAATACTGATAAAGAGGAAAAATGACTTTTTTTTCCTGCATGAATTAGAACACATTCCAGAATTGTTCTAAGACCAGAGATTGAGGATCAAGGGCTGATCTACATCTGTAAAGGGAATTTCCATACTAGAAGTTCCCAGAATGGATAAAATTATAGATCTGTCCAAAGATATTAATAATAGTTATAAACAGAGAGCATGCCTCTTAAAGGTTTAGAAAACTTTCTATTTTTAATGACCAAACTATTTATTAATTTAAAATATATATTTATTTTTAATTGATTTTTTAATTTAGAATATTTTTCCATGGTTACATGATTCATGTTCCCTCTCCCCCTCTCCCATCCCCCTCCCATAGCCAATGAGCAATTCCCCTGGGTTTTACATGTGTCATTGATACAGACCTATTTCCATGTTATTAGTATTTGCACTAGAGTGATCATTTAGACTCTACATCTCCAATCATATTCCTTTTGAACCATGTGATCAAGTATTTGTTTTTCTTCTGTGTTTCTACTCCCACAGTTCTTTCTTTGGATGTAGAGAGCAGTTCTTTCTCATAAGACCCTCAGAATAGTCCTGGGTCATTGCATTGGTGCTAATAAAGAAGTCTGTTACATTTGATTGTACCACAGTGTATCCGCCTCTGTGTACAATGTTCTCCTGGTTCTGTTCCTTTCACCCTGCATCAATTCCTGGAGGTTGTTCCAGTTCACATGGAGTTCCTCCAGTTCATTATTCCTTTGAGCACAATAGTATTCCATCCCCATCAGATACCACAATCTGTTTAGCCATTTCCCAATTAATTTTTCCAATTTTTTTTTGCCACCACAAAGAGCTCAGCTATGAATATTTTTATGTAAGTCTTTTTTCCTTATTATTTCTTTGGGGTACAAACCCAGCAGTGATATGACTGGATCAAAAGGCAGACAAGGGCATAGTTCCAAATTGCCTTCCAGAATGGTTGGATCAATTCACAACTCCACCAGCAATGCATTAGTGTCCCTATTTGGTCATAACCTCTCCGACACTTATTATTTTCCTTTACTGTCATATTAGCCAGTCTGCTATGTGTGAGATGGTGCCTCAGCATTGACTTGATTTGTATTTCTCTATGAGAGATTTAGAACACTTTTTCATGTGCTTCTTGATACTTTTGATTTCTTTATCTGAAAACTGCCTATTTTGTCCCTTGCCCATTTATCAATTGGGGAACGGCTTGATTTTTTGTACAATTGATTTAGCTCCTTGTATATTTGAAAAGTTAGACCTTTGAATGACCAAATAATCTAAAAAAAATGATCCATTAAGTAACTTTCAGAGAATCACACAAAGATTCAAAATCAGGTCCTTTGACTCTAGATAGAACAGAGAACTCTCTTTTTCTCATCAGCTCCATAGAGTTTTAGGCTAATGACTCACTGTCAGTCAAAGATTATGAATTTCTCTGGAGCTAAACAAATAAAATTTATTCATAAAGACACAGTACAAACAAAATAATCTTTAATGGACACACCTGAGCATCATCCTGTCTCCCCAGACTAATTGGGTACTTCCTGACTTTCTTGGTGTGGATCCTGACTCAACCAATAGATTATAGTTTGCTTTCTACTCAGTCTATGACCTCTGAAATTACCCTGGACCAGCCATCCCACTAGTCATGGCCAACCTTGAGCTCAGTTTATTATAACTGAGCAAGGCTGGCACTTGACAGTTTATGTGAGGGGGCTGCCATTTTTGTGCTCATGTATTTATTTAGAAGCCTTTCAGAATACTATATATACCATGCTGGAAGGGAACTTTATGAATCCATCATGACCTCCAGCTTTTAGTAGATATGAGTTGCTCCTTTACTAACACATATTCTAAACTTGAGTGAATTTTTCCCTGACTTCTATATGGGTTGGATAATGTGTTGGATTTTTGGTGGGACATTTTGTACAAATTCTTATTGTGATATCATATTAGTAAATGCTTCTTTCTAAAGTCTGATAAAGTCTGGCTAAATCATTGAACAGGGGAACACACCGATGGGGGCTTGTGAGCTATAACACCAGAAAAGACAATCTTCCAGCCCTTCAGGACTCCCCCTTAAGCCCTGAACCCAGCCTATCAGTGGGAGAGAGATTGGGAGAGTAGCTCCAGAAGACCTCCAGTTTTTCACGGACCTCTCAGAAAAAACAACAAACAAACAAAAAAAACAGGTTGTGAGTTGTTTTTGTTTGTTTGTGTTTTTTGTTTTGTTTGGGAGACAGAGAGAAGAAAGGCAGACTCTCTTTGTTGATTCCTCCATCCTGTGGATGGTTTAGTTTATCCTTTTTCACATTAGCTCACCCCTTGTTAAACTGTTTTCTTTCCACCCTTAAAGATAGGAATGTTTACTCTTAGCTGCCCCCTAAGGAATGTAGTGGAGATGAATGAGTGCTGCTGCTGCTGGTGTTTTAATGCCCAAAGCATTTGGAACATCTCAAAGGGAGGAATGATAAAAGCCTGAGAGGAACTGGAGTCTGATGAGAAAAGTAGTGAGTAGGATTGAAAACACTTGGGCTATGGGTGACCCGGATGAGACACTGAGTCAGGAAGACTTGGCTCAAACGCCACCTCTCCCAGGAACTGGCTGTGTGACCTTGTGCCTCTCTGTACCTGCCTAGGTCTCATTGCCTTCATCTGCAATGAAGGGTTTGCACTCGAAGGTCATGTTCATCTTTGTATCTCTAACCTCTGAATGTCATATGCCTCAGGTGGCCCATTTGTAAAGGGAGAGCTTTGGGATAGATGACCTGGAAAGGAACTTTTTTAACCCTCACCTTCCATCTTAGATTCAATCCTGTGTATTGGCAGAAGAGTGTTAAGGGCTAGGCAATGGGGGTTAAGTGACTTGCCCAGGGTCACACAGCTGGAAAGAGTCTGAGGCCAGATTTGAACCCAGGACCTCCCATCTCTAGGCGTGATTCTGGGACACTTAACTGTCCCTCTAAAGTAATTTCTAGCTCTCATTCCATGATCTTCTGATCCCATGACCTCTCTGTCCTCAGTTTCCCCCTCTGTAAAATGAGGGAATTGGACTAAATAACCTCTAATTAAACTTCCTTCCAGCGTTTGCACTGTGGGCCTCCGATCCTGTCACTGGACTCAGGGAGGTGGGCAGAGACTCTTTCAGCAGGAATGGGAATGGAAGGAAAAGGAAAGCGGAGGCTCTCTCCACAGGGAGAAGATGGGAACTCAGCAGCTCCGCTTCTCCCTCCGCAGGCAGTGGGGCATCTCCTGGCATGAGCCGTCTGTCAGTCGGGCTGACCGAGGATTTCTTAAGGCCTTGCTGGGCCCAGACTCGGTGCTACGCTGCAGGGGCAGAGAGAAATGCGATACCCGAGCAGGATGGCTTCGAAGGAGTCAGCGAGGCCCTGGCATCCTCTCTGGCAGCCAGAGACTTCCTCCTTCCTTGATCAGGAGCAGAGCCTTCCCTCCTGGAACACTGAGCCTGGGCCGGGCCAGCTCTCTCCATGGGGGCCACCCGTCCAGCGGGGCCTCCTTCTCCCAGGAGCCCTGTTTCTCCCCAAGGCAGTGACCCTCCGGTCTGATCGGGGGGCCCAGAGGCAGCCAGAGCCGGGCTCCAGGGCTGCCTCCTTCCCCTCTTGGCTTTGGGGCTCTGGGAAGGGAGTCTTTGGGGTCTCTCCAGTTTTCCCAATGCTACACGGGGAAGATATCCGCGCTCCCCCCTTGGAGTCTGGACAGGAGGCTGCGGAGAGGCAGCCACTCGGCAGCCTTAAAGCACCGTCTGATGAGCCGGGAGCATCCCGGGCTCCCGGGGCCGGGGCTGATGGGACCTCAGCGGCCAGCTGGGCTACCAGTGCCAACGGTGGGGGGAGACAGAGCTGGGGGGGGGTGTATGTACACAGACATACGTGTCGCCCTATGTGTGTATGCGCACACACGGACTCATCCATCTACAAACACACACACACACACACAAGTCAGAGAGCATCCTGGCCAGGACGTGCCTCGCTTACAAGCAGGAAGCCGCCATTCCCTCTTTGGACTCCCTGAGGCAGGCCCTCTCCTTGCTTTGTAGCATTTTCGGTCAAAGGAACCTAAATCTGGAGCTGAAGGAACTAGAGCGGCCGCCAAATATATCCCCTTCGTTTTACAGAGGAGGAAACTGAGGCTTGGGGATGCCCAGTGACTTGCCCAAGGTCACACAGCTAGTGAAGAGTCAGGGGTGGGGTTTGAACCCGGAGCTCCTGACTCTCTGTCCAGTACACGGTCCATTCTCTCATTCTGTCTTCATAATAATAGCTGGCCTTTTTGGAGAAAGGGGGGTTGTTGCACCGAGGCACGGTGCCTTCAAGGCCACAGAGCACTTTCTATGTGCAATCTGATTGGATCTGTGACTGCCCCAACTTTGAGATAACTAATGTAGGGTGCTTGCTAACCTTAAAGCACCATAAAAATGCTAGCTATTGTTTTACAGATGGGGAAACTGAGGCTTAGAGACTTTAAATGACTTTCCCAGGGTCTCACAGCTATCTGAGGGAAGATTCTCACTCAGGTCATCCTGATTCTAAGTGCGGTGGTCTATCCATTGTGCCATGTGACCATTTAAGGTCCACTCTTCCTCCCTTCCCCCCCCCCCAAATGAGGCTCAGGCATTTCTTCTCCTGAAGGGAGAATGAAGTGAAACACCCCCATCTCTGTTCTCTAGTGTAGTGACGGAGCCTGGCCGGGACCACTCTCCTGTTTAAGCCGGTTTTGGCGGAGGCCATTTCAGTTATCTGCTGCTCTGGCTGAGGCCAGGGCTTTCCTGGACTTTCCATGGAAAGCCCCCATTGGAAGGTTGGCAGCCATGTCCAAGGAACCCCCAGGGAGCTCTCCTTTCACCCCGCGTTCTCTGTCTCTGTCTCTCTCCCTTTCTCATGTCTATCTCCCTCTCTTTCCCCATCTCTCTGTCTGTCTGTCTCTGTCGCTGTCTCTCTTTCTCTGTCTCCCTATCTCTGTCTCTGTCTCTCTATCTCTCTCTCTGTCTCTCTTTCTCTGTCTCTCTATCTCTCTCTCTGTCTCTGTCTCTGTCTCTCTGTCTCTCTCTCTGTCTCTCTCTCTCTCTCCCTATCTCTCTCTGTCTCTGTCTGTCTCTGTCTCTGTCTCTCTCTCTGTCTCTGTCTGTCTCTGTCTCTGTCTCTCTCCCTATCTCTGTCTCTCTCTCTGTCTCTCTCTCTCTCTCTGTCTCTCTGTCTCTCTGTCTCTCTGTCTCTCTGTCTCTCTGTCTCTCTGTCTCTCTGTCTCTCTGTCTCTGTCTCTGTCTCTGTCTGTCTCTCTGTCTCTGTCTTTCTGTCTGTCTCTGTCTCTGTCTCTCTCCCTATCTCTGTCTCTCTCTCTGTCTCTCCCTCTCTCTCTGTCTCTCTCCCTGTCTCTCTCTCTCTCTCTCTCTCTCCCTGTCTCTCTCTCTCTCTCTCTCCCTGTCTCTCTCTCTCTCTCTCTCTCTCTCTCACACACACACACACACACACAGAGTCACTCACACGCGTCTCCCCGGTGCCCTTTCACAGATCCCGCCTCTCCCCGGGGTAACACGGAAAGAATTTGTTGGGGCTGCAGGAAGACCAAACCGTGGCTGAGTGATTCGGAAAGTCTGGGCTGCAGCGGGGGGTGGACGGATAAACGTCGGGTCGCGGCAGCCCATTGTAAATCCTAATTATAGCCCGGCAGACCTGGGCCAGGCCGGCCTGTTTATTCATCTCTGGGGCCCGACGTTCCTTCGGGCTTGAGTGTGGCCGTGGCGGCCCTGCCGGAGGGGGAGGTAGAAGAGATGGCGTTGAACCCGAGGCCACAGGACTCTAATTGGACTTTCTCAAGTGGGCCGGGGAAGTCCAGATAACGGGAGCAGCCACGAGGCCCTCGGCGGGCTGTTGGAGGGGGCCGGGAGGGGCCTGCTCTTTGCGAGGCTGGCCATCGGGCTCTGGGCCGTGGCGCTTCCATCGTGGCTTGCTGTATCTTTCCTCGGGGCTCCTTCATTGAAAAAAATCCTCGTCTTCTGTCTTACAATCTATCCTCCGTCTCCATTCCAAGGCAGAATAACAGTCCGGGCTGGGCAATAAGTGACTAGCTCAAGGTCACACAGCTAGGAAATGTGGCAAGTCCGATTTGAACCCAGGACCTCTGCTGTGCTACCTAGCTGTTCCTCTCAGAGCTCATTTCAAAAAAGATCTCTGATACCTTCTGGAAAGAGGGCAGAACAGGACTGTTGGCTGGGAGTCTGGAAAAGTGGAGCCCAGAAGAAGTCCCATCACGTGGCTATGCCTCAGTTTCCTGGTCTGTAGAAGTAAGAGGTTGAACTCCTCTTTGGCCTCTCCCCAGAGGCGCCCCCAGCTCAGAGAAGGAGGGGATGCTGCCGTGATCATTCTTTTAAGGATGATTTTATATGGATTTAGTGAGGGCTAAAAGGAGACTGGAGGGACGGACAGGAAAACCGCTCTGGAAGCACGTGCTGGAGAAGGACAAACGGTGCCCGGCCGGCGAGCACGTTAGGGAAAGGAGGCAGGAGCTGGCGGGCCGAGCCTGGAATCTCACCCCAAACACAACATCAGTTCAAGTCTTAAAGTTGTCTTAAATCACGCCGGGATGTCTAAGCGTCTTCCTTCTTTCCAAGGTTGGTGCCTGGAAGGGGCCTTCGGGCTCCCCAGTCCAGCCCCTGATATTTAGGTTCATTTAGTAGTTCATTTCTTTTCCGTAGACACACTCTGCCTTCTTACCCAGCCTCCATCGCCCAACGGAGAAGCCAAGAAAAGCAGACCCTGTCACAGACATGTTGAGTCAATCGAACCCATTTCCACATTGGTCATGGCTAAGAGAATGCGCCTCATTCTGTTCTCTGAGGTCCATCCCTCTCTCGCAGGAGGAGGACATTCCTCGTTGGTCCTCTGGGTTCAGAGCATCAGGAAGACCTGAATCGGAATCATGACTCTGATACTTCCTCCTTCCCAGCCTCAGTTTCCTCATCTGTAAAGCCAGAATAATAATCTCACCTGTTGCAAGGATGTTGTGAGGGTCTAATAGAGGCTCAACGTAAGTGCTGTTAGTATTATGATCAACTGAGGCAAAGTGATGTCAACAGAATACGTCAAGTAGCATTTACAGAGCACTTGAGCTTCACGCCTATTATATTTGATCCTTACATCAACTCTCTGCGGTAGATACTATGATTATCCCCATTTTACAGAGGAGGAAACTGAGGTGTGATGGCCCAGGAGGCTTCCTTGAGGCCGCACCAAGCTCTACGTGCTCCACAGCGCCCGTGTCAGCTGCCTTCTGGCTCTTGGGACAGACGATGCTCCTCTGCCATTCCTTGGGGGACTCTCACTCCACAAACCTGGGTTTCCTGATCTGGAACATAAGGGAAGAAGCCCAGACGTTGGAGTGCCACCTGTTCCTGGTGACCTTCCCAGCATCTGGCCAGCCTTCCTTGCCTCCTGCTGCTCCCCACCCCCTCCCTAACTATCTGTTCTTGCTCTAATGATAGGCCCTCTGACCAGTATCAGACACTCAGAGCTCTGGGAGGTGAGGCAGCAGCCACCATGCAAATTAGGATTCTCGCAAGTATTCAGCTCCGGGCGCTTAGAGTTGATAACTCAGGTCAGATTGTTTGGGGTAATTAATGCTAAGTGACATTTTTATAGCTCTCTGCCAATGTAGCCTCATTTAAGGCTCACAACAACCCTAAAAGGTAGATGACAAAGCCATCATTATCCCCATTTTCTAGATGAGAAGATCGAGGCTTGGACGGCTCTATGATTCAGCCTTAGTCACACGGCTATAAAGTACCAGAGGCATAAGTGGAACCCAGAGCTTTCTGAGGATGTCCCACATACTATCGATCATGCTACATTGCTGTTTGGAATTCTCCTCCTTGAATTATTCTGGGCTTCCTTGAAGCTGTGAGCAAAGATGGCTATTCTGGGCCTCTGGCGAGACTCGCGTCGGTGGTGCCCCATCTGGAGGAAGGTCTCACAGATGTTAACTACTTGACTCTAACAGCATCCCCTCCGCCAGCCTCCTTTAGCTTCCCCTGCTGACAAGAGAAGATGGCTCCGGGGCCGGACTCATGCATTATGTAGGCTGAGGTTTCTGCTGAAATATGTTTCCCCTCTGATGCTGTGAATGTGTTTGTTGCTCGGGAAAACACACATGTGAATCGGCTACAAGATGGAGGGCTCCATCGTCCAGGCAGAACAAGATCCTGCTGGGTGTCATCATGTTCCTGTGCTTGTTCTCTGAGCAACTGTAACAGGCTCCACCAATAGATAGACCTTGTGAGGGGGGAAATGACCTGTTTGTGTTTGGTTTGATGAACTAAAAATGGAATGTGCCAGATCACTTAATGTCCTCATCTGGAAAATGGTCATCAAACTGCATTATGGGTTTACTCATGGGATTACTATCATTAAAGCCTTTTTCATACTTAAAAGTACTAAAGAAATAAGAATTGCTGCTATTATTATTACTACCTGAGGTGGGACAGGAAGGACCAGATCTGTGATATGAATAGGGACATTAGAGAATATGCATATTTCTCAGCATCCCACGGCACCTTTCATTGCTAATATATTTTGCATTTGGATCAAACCCTGGTTTCATTGGTTTAGGGAATTCCCAGAGGAGGAAATTCATTCTACCAGGGTGCTGTGTTAGTTAAAATCACCTGGGGTTCTATTTGGAAGGATTGAACCCCAATATAGTGTTTGACAAACTTCTGTGGACCTGTGGGGGTCCTTAAAACTACATTTCCCGTGGTCCAATGGGTTTCGTGGGTTTCCTGTTTTGGATGACGTATTAAAGGGGAGGGACTGTTTTAAGTAGGGGGTAGTGACTTGGAACTTCCTCTTTAGTTACCTGAGCTCGAGGAGAGAGGAAGTTCCAAGTCACTACCCGCTTCTGCAATATAATTGTAGAGATTTCCTGAGGCATTAAAAAGGTTAGATGATGTGTAGTGTGGAAGAGGTAGGGATCAGACCTCAGTCTTCTTGGCTCTCAAGATAGATAGCCATTCCCTATGCCGTGTCGCCTCTCACTGACTATGATCTGTACAACTTCTCCATAATGCTCTATGGGTGGGCTTCCTGGAACTTTGCCCAGCATGCCAAAGTGGAGAGGCTATGCTTCATGGATGTCACAGCTTCCGAACCTCAGCCTCTTGTTAGTAAGAACAATTAGATAAAATAGGAAATATATATTATATAATATAAAACATATACATAATATATAAAATTATAGATAATATATATGTTCATATTATACATAAAATAATATAAAATATAATAAAATATAAAATAATATAGAATGGGAAGTTAGCATATAGCCCCCACACTAGGTAAGCTCCCAACATTTACCTCCATTTCTACCCAGAGATTAGGGTCTTTCATTGCCTCCCCAATGGATATGACTTTGAGAGTCGATTCAGGGGATGTTTGGGGCTGTTAGCCTTAGAAAATTTAGGGTCATCATGGCTCTGATTTTCTGCTTGGCCAAGAAAGAGGAAGATCAGTCTCCATCTTCTGAAGTTCCCTGTCACTGTTGAGGGTACCATCATCCTTCTTGTCACTTAGGTTCACCACCTCATTTCCCCTCATCCCTCATGTCCAGTCAGTCACAAACCTTGTTGCTTTACCTCCAAAACATGGCTTATATATAGATCTCCTTCTTTCCACTTCCAGCCACCATCATATCCCAGACAATAATGTCCTATGGCTTAGACTACTACAAAAGCCTTGTCACTGGTCTCTGAGCCTCAACTGTCTCTCTGTGTTTCTCTCTGTCTCCTTTTCCCTCTCTCCAACTCATCTTCCAAACAGCAGCTAAATTGATTTTCCTGAGGCTATGGTGGGACCATGTCACTACCCTCCTCAAGAAACTCCAGTGGCTCTCTATTAGCACTAGGATCAAAAAATCAATTCATTTGGCATTTAAAGCCCATCAAAATCTGGCCCAACCTCTCTCCCCAGGCTCCTTTCATATCATTCTCCTTCATTTCCTCTTCAGTCC